>NC_142544.1:9007500-9145000 GCF_056151865.1 Erythranthe guttata | reverse complement strand
TGTCTCAAATGCCTCAGTCACAGACTCAGATGTACGCTGGCGAGGCAGAAACTTCTTCTCGTGCATATTATCCGGCATTCGATAATTATACAGATCCTAGATCACACGGGCATCCATCTGGTATGTTTAGTACCTTTGATTTTATTTTTAATACTATTTATAACTGTGAGTATAATTATAATCTCGTTGATGCAGATTCGTACACCCCATACCCCTACTTTAATCCGAATCTGAATTCGGAAGACCCAGTTCATTTGGGGTCTACGCATCAGTTTTCGTCTTCGCGACCGGTAGATCATCATATCACACCTATTCCTTATTCTCAATCCGCAAATTCTTCGAGTGATGAGGATGAACAAGTTGGTAGAGGGCACAGGACTAGAAGGCCCCCGAGATGTGGCACCGGAGGTCACCGTCATTGGTGATATTATTATTGTAGTTTATGTTGGTTATTTATTAAAACTTTTTCGTATTTTAGTTATTCAATAAAAAACAAATTAAATAAACTAAAGGATTTAGAGACAAAAAATATTTCCCAATAATTAGGCATTTTATTTTTATTTAATAAAATATGGAAATTCGACGGAATGCCTTTTTTGGAAATTTTCCCAATAAATGCCTTTTTTGGAAATTTTCCAATTTTTTCGGAAGTTAAAAATAGGTTCCTCCGTTCCAAAAAAATCGGAATTTCAAAATCCATTCCAATTTTGGAATACCTCGGAATCGGCGGAATTTCGGAATTTTCGGAAATTGCATTAATTCTTAATGTTTTGTTCCAAAACCGGAAATAATGGTAATTTTTAGTATTGTTTTTTAATATTTTCGTAATTTTCCGGCAAAAGGCAAGAATCCAAAGCAAAGTTCAATCAAATAAAATTTAAACACTTGTAAAAACAACATAATTGATTTATCAAAGCAACTATAATTCTTGCAAAACATCAATAGAAAAATAATTCAAAAATACAATATATATATATATATTTCCAACATGATTATTTCAAACATATATATATATATATTTCCAACATAATTCAAACATGATTATTTCAGAAATACAATCGGATCGGAAATCGAAATTTCCAATAATTTTATATGTAATTCCAATTCCGTTCCAAAAATAATCGAAAAAATCGGAAATCGGAATATCGGAAATTGGAATGAAAAAAAATGTTCCAAATTCGTATTATTTTATAGTGAATTATAAAATAAATTGCATAAATAAATGAAGGAAAATTTATTTATTATACAATATATAATTAATTTAAAATTAAAATTCAATCAAGAATTTAACAATAAAAAGAATTAAGTAAATTTAAAAAACCTTAGCTCAAATCCAGCCGTTGATATAAACACAATCCAACGGCTGGTAAAAGGCGTCATATTAAATGACGCTGTAATCCAGTGTGGCGCATCAAAGGGCGTCGTTTTAAACGACGCCTTTTAACGGCCGTCCGATTGCCCATATTAATCCCTGACCGTCAGATTAGGAGGACAAGATAGGAGATCTGGCCGTCAATCTCAGCTCAATCCAACGGCTGTTAAAGCGCGTCGTTTTGAACGACGCTTTATTGTATTTTTGTAAATAATTACAAAATGACCCCAATTCTCAAAAAAAAAAAACCGAAATATTCTAAAAAAAAAATGGCCCAATTTGTATTAGATAAACTTCACCCTGGTGAAATAGCGCATAAATTGGACGAGAAATACACAGTACACTAGGCTAACTATGTGTCAAAAGTTCAACCTAAAAAACATTGACAATGGGGTGATTTAAACTGGGATCAAATAAGACCGGAATATTTTAAATAGCTCCACCAACTCATCTAGTTAAAATAATATGAGAAGTCGTAATTGTTTTACGGTGGAGATCAACAGTCAAATAAGACCGATATCCTCATTGGTGGCGTAACCCTTCGACTAGGAACACGTTTAACAGTTATAATACTAAAGTAAATATCTCACGATCCTAAAGATCAATTACTAGTACTTGTAATAACTTTAAGGACTATATCTATGTTTGAGACAAATGGATAAAGATATAGAATACCAAGGTGTTTTTATAATTAATAAGAAAAAGGTTTATTTATTACAAGAATAGCCGAAAAATAGCCTATGTCCTGTGATCGGGAACGGAACCAACACTTTCTTCTTGGCTACCATCCACCAAAACCGTTGTCCTCCAAAACAAGTGAACATCCTCCGCATAAAACAAATCACCTCGCGAATTCACCTTAATATCAATTTCATGTTTGCATGGGAGGCCATGAGTTGTCCTCAGACAATGAGTGCAGCTGTCTAAATTTGTCTCCATCTCCGCATCCAAAAGCTTCAGAGCGGCATGAGTTACAATTCCACCAGACAAAAGTTTAAACACATGCACATTAATCGTCTTAACCTGAATCCTCTTTGACTTTGCAAATTCATTCAGGATCTCATTAAGTTGATCTGTTATTTGTGAATGATACTGTGCCCAAAATGTGTCAAATCCACATGTGGACGCATTCAACCATCTCTTCAATGCTCTATGGTTACTTTCCACCCTAATATGATTAAAATATGTTTAGTTTCAGTACATAAAATAGCATTAAGTTACATATTTGTATTTAACAAAAAATAAATACCTGCTAGTCGTTGTATTGCCAAGTGAAAAATATAATCCGTCCATGCACAAACAAATTTCTCTTTTTATATGATCCAAGTGTCTTGGAGGTACTCGATCAACTGTGAATAATCTGCGTACTTGTCCATCAAAGCCGTGCAATTCCTGTTGAATTCTTCCTCACATAGGGATGTTACAACATTTTGCCACGGCCCACGTAGGAATGCAATCCCTCACGACTTATTATTGCCCAAACATCGTGCAGCACGACGACTCACATTGATGTTAATGTGCCAAAGACATAAAAGATGATCCACGGGCGGATATACATTCTCTAACACCTTAAAGAGTCCTTACCCTCAATCAATCACAATTACACTAGATAGAGTGTCTGGGGGATAAAGTCTTTTCAGTCTCTGCAATACCCAGGCATAATGGTCTTCATTTCCATGGCGCATAAAATTATAACCCACAGAAGTAACACCAACAATCTTCAACAAAGGAGTTAATTGCAAACACCACCTCTGTGAAAATCGCGAATTGGCAAATAACCCCCAGTTAAAAAAAACTCGCCCATGCCTCCTTGTGTAAATAAAGTCAAAGCATCGAGCCCCCTCAAAACAAATCGTGTCTCTCACGCGTTGTTCGTGCGATTTTTGCTCCATTTTTACATTTGAATTACCAGAAATGCCCCCAACCTCTCTCTTTTTTGTTTTCCCTTTGCTTTATTTTTATTTTTTTTTCTTTCCCCTTTTTCCGTCTTCGTACTTCATCCGTCTTCATCTTCCTCAAGAAGCCACCTTTGTCAAACATGTCCATCTCCAATTCTCTGAGGATTTTGAACAACCATGGCCCGAAAACTACGAAGAAACCTAAGCTTTCAAGAATGACCACCGCTGCCACCGCACAAAGATGAAGATGGTGAAAGCAAATTCATTTTTTGGGCCTCCATTTTCTCCGTTCGATCTCACCGCCCACCGGCCGCACACCTCTGCCGCGGCATGGCTCAATTGGAAGAAGATTTGAAGATGTGGGTGTAAGCAGCGGTGGTAGACTCCGACTTGGGCTGAATGGTGGATGAATTAAGTTGTGAGTTGAATGGTTGGAGTGCAGTGGTTGGGGGATGGAGGCAGGCGGCGGTGGTCAGGTTCTAGGGAGAAGAAGATGAAGACTTCTTTTTAGTTTTTATAATTGTTATTATATTTAACATATGTTTTATTTTGTATTTTTTTAATTATTAACATATATGTTTGTTGTATTTAATAAATATATTTGTTTCTTTTTTCTTTTTATAAATTATTATTATATTAACAAATACTTTATTTTGTATTTTATTTGTTAAAACACTTGCTTTTCTAATTGAAAAAAAACCTATGGGCTTATTTTCTTTTGACATTTGGTCAACAAGCAAAATGACAATGGGTGCAGTGTGCTTCAAAATAGATTACACAGAGAGGTATGAGTGAGTTTTTTTTTTCACAGGGGTAACTTGCCATCGCGATTTCATAGGGGTGGTATTTTTGTAATAAACTCCCAACAAACGCATTTTGTACTAATCGGTTCTGTAAGTACTGCCAAGTAGTATAACGTACGGAAACTTCCTTAACAATTCGTGAGACTAAGGGTGAGCCCACATTAGATCAATAACTTCATGTGTTGTTTCATCAGTACGAATCCACTTGTAATAGTTGTGCTCCTCAAGCAACCCAATCAAATGTTGCATCACTGTATGGTCACCCATAACTTCTTTTTTGAAATGATCATTTGCACTGTATATTTGTTTCATATACGCATCGAGGCCCAAGCCCTTTTGTTTCAAGTTAGCAATAATTTTCTTCGGCGACACGTGACTTTTTGACAGATCTTTAATAATTTCCAACTCCTTTTGAGACAATGAACTCAGCTCATGCCCACACGTATATACCGGATAATGATTATGCTTCCCATATAATACTCTGAGTTTCCATCTGTCATCCAACGTTTCACGCCCGCAACCTAAAAACCACAATGGACTTTTTTGCTACTAGTCCATCTTCTCGGGCGCGCAGTTGGGTTAGTTGATGGTTTATCTCGTTTCGCCCCAAATAGGTCACAAGTTAGGTACGTTTTATTTTCATGGCCACTTCTTTTAGCCAACTTTACAAAAAAAGATTTCTAGCAACAGACCTCGTCCAATCTACCAGCTCGTCCTTGAATTCAAAAACTTGAGTTATTGTAAAATAATCAGTATAATCGGCTTCAACTTCACCCGTAGTGTTGGTTTCCAAAAAAAAAAAAACGTAAAAAAATAAAAAGCAAAAAAACGGGGGGGGGGGACGCCCAAGCCAGGCGTCAGAAGCTGTACACACGCCCGGTTTGGGTGTGGCCCGGTGTTTTGCACGCCCAAAATGGGCGTGGATCGGTGGTTTGCACGCCCAACTTGGGTGTGAAAAACAGCTTCGCGCGCTTCGGCTGGACGTTTGCCTTCTCTGACGAAATTTTTACCTCATTATGATGTGTATCCCGACTTTCGTCCAATGAGCTCATTTGTGTTCGTATATCACTTGAACAAAAATAATTTTATGCCAAATTAGCTTCTATTATTAATGAGTGAGGTTTTTTTTTAAGAGAGAGGGGATTCTGTTTTAACTACAAATAGCAATATCTTTAAGAGTAAAAAGGAGTTAAATGCACAAACCCCCCCTGTGTTAATCCTAAAGACCGAAAAACCCCCTGGGATAAAAAAAGTGACAAAAACCCCCCTGATAAGTGTTCAAACAAGCATACTCGACCCATTTTTATTTTATTCGTTGACCGATCGTGAAAAGACGAGGAAACCCTCGGATAAATCTGTCCAACCTCTAAAATTTTATGACCCAAATGAAGTTTTTAAAATTTTCAATTCAGTCCCTAATACTTTCAATTAAGCCCTCTTCCCAAAACAAAAAAACACACAGACACACATTACACACACTGTGATTTTAATTCTCTGGGCACATCACCTCACCCCACCCCTCCCCACCAGTGCCGTCGCCGGCTCCGTTCGTGGACTGAAACCCCTCTCTGGCAATTGCTTCTCAACCCCTATCAACAACGAATTCCCTCTCAAATCAAAATTTCTTACAAAATTATTCCAAGAAAAAAAAATCCAAAGTCATGATCCACAATTTCGACACCATTACACGTCGACCGGCAACAATAAACCTTCTTCTCTCCTCAACAAAACAATTACTACATTCCAGATTTTTCAACTCATTTTCTCGGGGCCACCCATTTCTTCGATTTTCCCAAAAATGAAGTATATATGCATTCCAATTTTGCCATTGTCGTTGTTGTGGTACTAAATTTTTTGAGGTTTCCAGCGAACCGGCGGCCTTGGCAGGAAGTGGTGGGGGTGGGGCATATTGGAGGAAGAAGATGATGAGGATCCGTGGGAGTGGGGCATTTTGGAGGAAGAAGATGATGAGGTGGTTTTTTATGCCATTTCTTTTTTCTTTTCTTTTTTAATTTGTTTAAATATAATTTATATTTTTTCATTTTATTTTTTTAAATTTAAATATTATTAAAAAAATCATGAGTAGTTTAATTGTTTAATGAGTGTTGATTCAGAAGGGCAATTTTGTCCTTTCACGCACAAAATATAAAAATCGCACAAGTAATCGCACACACAGCGAGTGAATGACACGCACAAAGGATAGGGGAGTGTATGGCTTTGACTATTGATTACAGGGGGGTTTGTGCCACTTTTTTTTTATCTCAGTGAGTTTTTTGGTCTTTAGGATTAACACAGGGGGTGTTTTTGCATTTAACTCGAGTAAAAAGTGAGTCCCTCCAAAGAATTACACAACTCTCCACTTTTCTTTCCCGTTTGCCTTCTTCCGTCATTCATTCGATTTTGAGCAGTTAAGAACTCGCTCAGGTACGATTACATGCTTTCTCCTTTTTTTCTGCTCTGCGAATTTTAGGGTTCTTACATACTCCATTTTTGTATTTTTTATTTTTTGCTATTCTCGAGTCTGGACGAAAATGTATTGGATTAAACATATAATTGAAATTAAAATTTAATCAGTTTTGCAATTTGCTTGATTGGATCAAATTGTTAGTATATCAATGTATTACTGCCTCAGTCTGGATTTACAGTAGGGTGTTACAGGATTGGAGTGTAGGGTACAAGCCAACATGGTACTGAGACAAAGGTTTGAACTTTGAGGTGGAAATCAGATTTTTTTTTTTTTTTCATGGAGATCAATTTACACACCATTGAGGGATATTTCAATTTTTTTTTTTTTTTTTGTTATTTTTTTGGGGGCTGCTTTGCAAAGTTTTTGTTTGGCGTTGCTCCCGCCGCGTAACTTGTGATATAATGTTGAGGATGGTTACCTGTTAGAGATGCTCGATTTTCGTATTTGTTTGCTCTACACATTTTAGACTACTGGTTTTGTAGTGTTGTAGACTCTTTGTGGGACTGATTTTAGTGTCCCAATTTTTCAAACTTTTGAATTTGCAGGATTTTAGCTAATCTTTTATCTTTGTTAAAATATGTACCAAGATTTGTTTGACTTGCAAATTTTTTCAGGTTACGAAATAAAAACTATAATGTAAGGCCTCGTTTGGTTGCCAAGATAAGATTAAATAATCTAATGAAACACAATTATATTATTGGACCTTGGATTATCCAATAAAAAACATGCCTAGAAGTTAAGATAAGGCACGATAATATAATATTTGCGGGCCGATCCGGCAAGTTATTGGGGATACCAAACATCAAATAAAGTCCAATTGTTTAGTTAATCATGGTTAATCTACCCAACCAACGAGGCCTAAGTGGTTTAACTTATGGACAGTTTTACTATTTGCAGGAAATAAGAAAGTCAAATTTTATCCTTTGTCTGAAAGTTTCCCTTAAAAAGATAAATGGGTTTATACATTAAATTCTACAACGAGATTATCTGTTCAAATAGCATTACAAGTTTATTTATATACTAAAGATCATGGGGGGGGGAAGTTATCTCCTAAGTTAAAGTTACATAAGTATCGAAATAGAGCTTTAGATTTCGGAGGAACAATATCAGCTTTAAAGACTTTTTCAGCAGAAGTAAATCAAATGGCATAATAGCTTATTTGAATAAAATTTTCCTTCTTAAATAGAATCGAAGCAAGCTTTTCGCGGCAAATGACAAATAGAATAGTGGATATCATTTTTGTTACGGATAAGTATATGTTTATAAGCTTTTCACGATAGTTATAGAAGTCTTCTTGCATCCATTTTGACTTATCTTGAATATTTAGGATGGATATATAAGGTGATAAGGTTTTGATCGATATTATGTTATTTATAATGTTTCACACCTGTAACAAATTCTCTAATGTCGATTGAAATTAGTTGCACCTTTCATGTAATTTTATTCGTACACCCTTTTTCTTTTCACTGAACAAAATGTTACATACAGGGAAATATGATTTTCTTGTGCTGGTCTCGTCCATCTCGTCAAGAAGAGAAAGCATGTATCAACAAGTAATAAGATGTTAATCTTTCTTGAACCCTATGTTGCTCTTAATCGATTTAATTGTTTCTCACGTTAACTAACACTATGTATAACAATTAACGAAAATTTATGTACCTTGATGAACAGGTCAGGTGTTTTCAATTATGACAGTAGATACAAAGGTGCTACAGCTAAGCCCGTGTTCAACCTTAAACAAGACAGAGAGCTCTCAGACAGTGGTTTTTTAGTTAACCATGCCCGTATTTTTGTGGGTTCGGGTCTCGAGACTTTTGAGAAAGGCAAAAGTGCACTTCAGAATTGGAGGTGATGGGAATGTGTTGTGTGTGTATACATGATTCACGACAGAAAAAAAAAATAAAAAATATATATATATATATATATATATATATATATATATATATATATATATATATATATATATATATATATATATATATATATATATTACAGTATAACCTCGATAAATTAATAACCTCGCTTAAATAATAATTTCTCCCGTTTCTGACCCAGTGAAAACTTATTTAATTAGTAGTTCGATAATTTAATATTTCGCTAAATTAATAGAATTTTGTTGGTCCCGACTATATTAATTTGTAGAGGTTTAACTGTGTGTGTGTGTGTGTGTGTGTGTGTGTGTGTGTGTGTGTGTGTGTGTGTGTGTGTGTATATATATATATATATATATAAGTCATTAGCATGTTGTTTTTGATGGCATGTACAATTAAATGGTGTGCAGGCATTTTAGCTTGAATTGGGCATTTGTTGATTCCAAGACTCGTATTCAGAGTGGGGTGAAGTTTTGCGTGTGTGCAAAGGCAGTTTTGCCATGGCTTTTGATGCCTTTAGAAGTCGTCTACGTTGACGAATCCAAGAACTCCAAAAATGCATTGGCCTCGTATAGTTTCGGTAGTGGAACTCTTCAAGGACATCTGCTGGTATTGTTTTTTTTATTTTTCTTCACTTTGTGCTGTTGTTATTGCTTTAGTCTCTTTTAGGCATCGTTTGGTTGGTAAGATTAGCCAGGATTAATTAAATAACCGGACCTTATTGGATGTTTGGTTAGTCCAATAACTTTTGAGGCATCTTGGCTAAGTGGGAGATTATTTATTGAACCTCCTATGATCCTACAATACCATTCGGTTTTTGTAAGATTATTTTATCATGTCTTGGCTAATCTTATCTTAGAAACCAAACGAGCCCTCAAATGATTACTTAACCACGTGAGCTATGGATATCCTAGATGTGGATTATTGTGTATTCTTATTGGGATTACCGATTACACGTTTGTTAGATAAATATCTAGTTGACCTCTGAGGATTATTGAGATAATTTATGCCTAGTTAATTTCCGAGGACATACATAAAGCGTCGTATTTTCAAGAAAAGTACATTAGTTTGGTTGCTCGACTTCTAGCTCTAATATATACTTAATTCAAGAATGCACCAAAAAAGGTTGAACTTTATGAGATTTGATGTTTATTCGATTTTCCATTTTGTAAATATTTATTTGATTAAAAATAAGTAGGCAGGGGAGGAGTGCTTCTCAATAACGATGGACGAGAAGAAGGACGTGTGGTATGAAATAGTTTCGTTTTCAAAGCCAGCCAATTTTCTATCGGTTATTGGATACCCTTACGTACTTTTGAGGCAAAAGCGTTTCGCTCGTGACTCTACATTGGCAATGCAGAAATATTTATCTGCCGATATTGCCCCCTAGAGTGGAACCCGCTTAACGATATACCGAAGTTTCCGGTTTCGTTGGGGATTGCGTGAATTGTCTGCAGTTAATAAACTGCGGTTAGGTACGAAGAGAGTTGGGGCTATGGTGCGATTTACGTGTTTTAGTAATTTGCAGCATCAGTTGTTGTGGTTGTGCATTTGTAAAGTTTCTGTAATTGGACTGTTTGGATGTGCATTAGACTTTATTTGATCTAAAAATCAGAAATGTTCTGAATGCAAAATGTCATGTTTTCTATAGAGAATGTTTATGGATGTTAAAAATTAAATGAAAATTTTAGAGCTAATCTACTTTTATGGGATTATTAAGTGACAACATTATTTTAATACATTATTTATATTTTGCTAAAAGAATATGGAATAAAATCATCATTTCTACAAGTTATTCTTTTTTACTTTTAAACTATGAAAGTTATTTTCATTTTATTTTGAGAAAAAATATGTTTTGAGAGAATAATTTGAGAATGAAAGTAATGTTTGTTTATAATTTGAGATTAGACAAAATTCATATTAGCAGTCAAATCATGTTTAAAGTTCGTATGAAAAACTATATTTTAGAAGAATAATTTGAAAAGAAAAAAATAAGTGATTTATTTTTAGTGAAAGAACACATTATTTACCGTAGCATTGAAATCAAGTTTGGACGAGAGTGAAACTTTAGAAATTGTTTCGTGATTTTTTAAAAAAACTAAATAAACACGAATTAGTTTCCGAGAAAGAATAAACTGAAGAAAGAAAATCTATATCATATTTACACAAAATCATATCTACATTTTCTTTCAAGAGAAGAAAGAGAATACAGAAGAAACAAACATGTATATATCTGCTGCAATCTCTCTACAAAAAAAATACGACGAAAAAAATCTAAAGATCGTCGTCACCATTGTTGGAAGGTCTATGTTGTTGAATAACTAAAACAGAACCACTAAGTTCGAAATCGGAAGAAGCTAGAAAATCACCTACTTTCCCAAGCTCAGGGCATTCTTCCCAATCACTCATACCTGTTGTTAGTGTTGAGTGTCCTTTGTTGCCTTTTCCGACTATAAACATCGAATACATATCCGCCATATCTCTTAACGCCGACGCCGTCTCTCCTCCGTGCGCCACGTGTTTCTCTACGTACCCTACTTCTCCCGATGTTACGTACCTATCAATCAATTCATTCGTGTCAATTAGACCAAATGCCAAAACCCAAGAAAATTGAGTCAATTGCTAAAACTCCCATTTTCAATCAGAAGGGAGTTTATGCAAATAAAAACAAAAAAAAGGATGCCTTTTTTTTTTTTTTTTTTTTTTTTTTTGACAATAAGAGTAAATACAACGGGTGTTGAATGCGAAAAAGCGAGGGAAGAAAAAAAATATCCCATGGCATGCGTACCTATTGAAGAAGTCCGTCAAGACCATATTATCCGCGTCATTTTGCAACTCGTGATTCGAAATCGCCATCATAAAAACATCCTCGTCCTTCTGTGTAATGTTGACCCCAATATTCTCCCCACCTTCCGACTTTTCAAGAAACCGAATCACCGTAAGGTTCACATGATGATGCATCCCCAAACGCTTACTAAGCCCCAAGGCCTCACGGTCGTCGGGCCCACCAAAGAACAACATCGCCACGTGTTGCAACATTCCCGAACCGGACACATGCAACGTACCCGCGGTCAACCCACGGTCAACGAGAATTGCCACCGAGCACTTTGCATGGCGAAGCACTTTTTGATTGGTAGCCCTTATCCCTTCTTTCCCACTCTCCAATTTCCCATCGATTCTTTGATGCTTATGAAAAGGTAATATAATAATTGACGCTCTCGCGTCCTCCGCGAACTCGCACACATCATCATACATAGTCGCAAAGGGAGAAACAACTTTTAATTGGTGTATAACGACACCCGTCTCCGCGGCGAATATATCCACCGCTTCATTGATTTCCACCACGTCGTTGCCTCCATAATTGTCGTCGTCGCTCAATTCGTCCTCTTCCTTTTGATGGAACAATAGGGTCGTTTTTGTCTTTTCTGGAAGCTCGATTAGGTGCATTAAGTACGGAGTGATTGCGACATTATCGGACCCTTTGCAAGTTGCGATGAGTCCTATCATTGTCGCCACGGGGCGTGGGCCATGCACGCATGCGAGGAGTTTTAGTTCGCTTTCGGGCGATTGGAACTCGAAAGCTATGTGCTTGTAACCTAGGATGTCGCTTTCTCTTCTTACCATGTACGCTATTACGGGTCCCCATATCAATGAGTTTATTACAACCGCCGCCATCATCAAATTGTAGAACACTTGGCTCGACACTGCCTGCGTCGATCAAAACATTCGGTTATGAATAATTTTTTTATTAAAAAAAATAAAAAAAAATCTAATAATAAATAAATAAAGACACTTACTTTATTCTCGACGCCGATCGTTAGAGCAAGCAAATCGACGTGGCCTTTCAAATTCATCAAGAAAGCTAAGAGAACTCCCTCGTTAAGTGGAATCTTTAAGTGAAAACAAGCAGCTAACGTGCCGGTTACTTTACCACCAATGCTGAGTAGAATAATAATCGCAACTATGGCGAAATTAGTCAAACTGTTTATATGAGTGAGGTCCGATTTGAACCCACTGTACCCAAAGTATATAGGAAGCACAAAGTTATGAACCGAATACGAGAGTTTGATCAAGAGGGTCCGACCCGTTTTGCCGCCTCTCGGAAACAAAGCTCCGATAAGGAAACAAGCAATAATGCTACTAAACCCCATCGTTTCGAGAGATGTAGCAGCGACGAATAAAATCGCCAAGAGAATAAAAATCTCCGTGTTTTTTAAGTACTTTTGGCTTCTGTTCCTCCTATTGAGCCAATTCGCGACGTGTCTATTCACAACAATAACCACAATTATCACCACGGAATATAAAATTCCCAAAAAAATCGAATTCTTGAAGCCATACTCCTGCTTGTCCCTCGTGATTATAATCAACAAAAGTACTGCGTACGCGTCGCTAATTAGCGACGAAGATATCGCCAGGCGTCCGATATCGGTGTTTGCGAATTTGAGATCGTGCGCGAGACGAGTGACGAAGGGAGAGGCTGTGTTGGACAAGATTATGGAGAGCGTTAAGGCCATGATGAAATGAGAGCCGTGGGCCCCGGTCTCTGTGAATATGAAAGAAGTGACGGCTGCTGCGAATACGGTACAGATGAAACAGCTGCCGCATGCAATCGTGCCAGCTATACGTAATTTGCGTAAGAGGTAAGGAAAATCCGTTTCGAGGCCGATGAGAAACATGATTATGATTCTCGCGTAGAGTGCCATCGTTTCGTAGTAGTCGGCTGAACTCGAGAAGAAGAACGATTTTACGTTTGAGATTTGCGATAGACAAGATGGGCCTAACACGAAGCCTGCCTGCATTATTATTATTCACATAAGGAAATGTTTGAGTTTTAAGACAAATGTTTAATTAAGAACACCAAGTTGTTGTAATAATCGAATTACAATTGTCACTAATGCTCTAGCATTAGTGTCTACAATCAATTTGGTCTCTCTCTCTCTCTCTCTCTCTCTCTCTCTCTCTCTCTCTCTCTCTCTCTCTCTCTCTCTCTCTCTCTCTCTCTCTCTCTCTCTCTCTCTCTCTCTCTCTCTCTCTCTCTCTCTCTCTCTCTCTCTCTCTCTCTCTCTCTCTCTCTCTCTCTCTCTCTCTCTCTCTCTACTAAGCTTGTCAATGTGCCCAAGAATCAAGTTTTCATGCAATGGAGGAAAAGACTTCTAACCTTTTTTTAAAACTCTCAAACTAAAAATCATTGAAAAATTGGGTTAATTAATTAAACATGATAAGTTCTTACAACGTTAAAGAAAACAAACAAAAAAAGAAAAAAAGGAAATCGTGGTGTTATTGTTAGATGACATACTTACGAGAATTTGGGCGACGGGTGCAGGTTGTCCGAAGGGTTTGAGGAGAAGTTGGAAGAAATGTGAGATGACAAGAAGACAAGAAACCTGCGTCCCCATCGCAAGCACCGGATTGAATACTTCTCCCTTCCCAAAACAATCATCTTCATCCATTTTTTTATCCCAAATTCAATGCAACAAACAATATTTTTTTTAATCAAACAAAACTGCAATAGGGGTTTCATCTACAGATGGCAGCCTCCATTTTCTTGATATTTTCTGCAGCATTCTCTCTCTCTCTCTCTCTCTCCTCTCCTCTCTCTCTCTCTCTCTCTGTCGGAAAATGATATGGGATAATGGGTTGGCCAAGAAAGTTCACCATTTTTACTTTATTTAGTGAATGGAAGGCCGTGCTGTACGGAACTAAATTACTCTTATTTCTATTCACATTTTGGTTTATATTTTGTGCTAATTTATATATTTAATTGCATTTTATAAATTTGACTATAACATTTCTAATTACTCATTATTGACTTTTTAAAAGTCATTTAGGTGGTGTTTACACAAAAAACTTTTACATAAGCAAATCTGTGATTGTGATTTTTTTTTTTTTTTGAATAAATGCTTGTGTCTGCAAATAAAATTTAGGGTAAATTACACACATCACCCTGAGGTAAGCTTAAATAACTGTAAGGTCCCTGTGGTATCGATAATTACACTTAGCCCCCTGAAACGTAGTCAGAAACTCTAATGGGATAATGAATTGGATACGTTATTCCGATAGGGTTCTAACGGACTATTGGTTTCAGAAAGTGGTGAAGACAACAAAGAGCTATGGGGTGACATGGCTCCCCGAACATTCCCGAACATTTTTTAAATCACCCATAGCTCTTTGTTGTCTCCACCACTTTCTGAAACCAATAGTCCGTTAGAACCCTATCGGAATAACGTATCCAATTCATTATCCCATTAGAGTTTCTGACTATGTTTCAGGGGACTGAGTGTAATTATCGATACCACAGGGACCTTACAGTTATTTAAGCTTACCCCGGGGGTGTGTGTAATTTACCCTAAAATTTATTTTTTAGCTTATGTTCGTGAAATATCAAAATTGAACTAATATTTGGATTTGGATCAAGAATATAAGGGTGTATATGTCAAATATTTTTTTAATTAATTACAAAAAAGCTCTCAACCTCGTGCTGTTTTTCAAATTATATCTGAAAATTATTTATTTTTAGAGAAGCATGAACAAAAGTGTTTTTAAATTGAGGAAGCAGTTAGACTGTGCTTCTCAGCTTATAGCTTAAAATTATATATTCTTAGAGCAAGCATAAACAAAAGTTAGTGTTGCAAATACTAAAAATCTTATACTAGATGGAGGGGATTACAATGCTACACCCGGTGATTTTCACCGGGTGGCTCTCTTCTTGACATGTGTCCTTTTTAATTTTTTTTATAATTATATTTCTAAAATCTAATGGGCCATAACTGAACCCGTAGTTGAAATCTTATCAATTAGGGTGCCTGGTTATATTCACCAGGTGTAGCATAGATATTGCTCTAGATGGATATGGACGGAGTTGGTTTCTAACTTCACTAATTGCCATTCCCCTACCTTCTTTTTAATTAGGGTAAATTACACCCACACCCCTGAGGTATGCTTAAATAACTGTAAGGTCCCTGTGGTATCAATAATTACATTCACCCCCCTGAAAGGTAGTTAAAAACTCTAACGGGATAATGCATTGGATACATTATTCCGATAGGGTTCTAATGGACTATTACTTTTAGCTAGTTGTGGAGATAACATAGAGTTATGGGGAGTTATGGGATGACACGGCTCCCCCAATATTTTTTAAATCACCCATAACTCTTTGTTGTCTTCACCACTTCCTGAAACCAATAGTCCGTTAAAACTCTATCGTAATAACGCATCCAATGCATTATACCATTGGAGTTTATAACTACGTCTCAAGGGGGTGATTGTAATTATCGATACCACAGGGACCTTAAAATTATTTAAGTATACCTCAGGGGTGTGGGTGTAATTTACCCTTTTAATTATAATTCGTAACCGGATTAGAATTAAAAAGTTCACCAATTATGTAGGTTCGAGATTTGCAGAATTTGCCTTATAACCAACCGCCCCATATGCAATCCTTAGGCCATTTCCAATGTTGTTTAAAAACTGGTTGTTTATATCTATAATTTAAAGAACGAACAGTGTTATACACCACTACTTTTAACCTCACACTCCAACAACATTGTTTATCTTTTACACAATTATCATATTTTATTTATTTAAAAAAAATTAGTTTAAATTAAATTAAACAACTATATTTCAACGAGCAATTTCGAACGGCCGCCTTGTAACGACCATTTAAAAATTATTTGAAATAATGGTTGGAAATTTTGAGTATTTGACTCAAATTTTGTTGAATATTTAAGTGGTTTAATTTAAATTTTCAAAATTAATTTTTGATGAATGATAAATTAATGGATCATTTAAAATATTTAACTGTGGAAAATAATAAAGTGAAATACCACCATTGAAAAAGATGGAGGTGTTTAAGCACCTATTAAATTGAATAGGTGTGTAGTTAATGAGAAAATGTGTGATACATTTCCATGAAATTATTTTCCTAAGAGTTGTGTCTTGTGCTCATAACCTTTGAAAATCTATAAATTGATTTCAAAATCCACCATTTGATTAATTTTATTATTCACATGGAATTCAATACATTAATTGAATTCACTTCTCATCATAGCATCTCATTGCATATTGTTGCATTACCAAGTCCTTTTCTTCGTGTCTTATAAAGTCCTAAACGTCGTTTCGTTCGTCGTGTTCCAATAATTGTTGTGCTGCTTTGTTGGAACTGAAATAGTCGTTGTATCTTGGGAGACAATTGCCGTAAACCGAGAGCACTGCACGGGGCAAATTTGTCTTAAGGAGAAAGAATGAGTTCTTGCCTCGACTACTTTTTTCTTTTCAAGCTTCTTTCCAAATTTTGTTCGTTCCCATTTCGAAATACACACACCCAAATAACAATAATAATATTATTAATAAAAAATAATATTTCTTAATAAAAAGACTAGATTAGAAAAATTAAATTCCAAAACAACTTCGAACAACTAAATTATTTAAATAAAATTAAATAAGTACGAAACTTTATGTTCTACTTATATATCAAAACGTACAATGAAATAAAATTATTCTAAAATTAATATCAATGAGATTATAAAACCACAAGAAAATAACTAAAATAAATTGTTTTATATTAATTCATGCATGGAAAATGTTCACATTAAAATTTCTCTTATTTTGTTGTGATAGTTGATAATTTTCATTATCCTGAATTTGTCTGCATAATTATTGTTTGAAACAGTTACGTATTTTTTCGTTTTTCTCGTATGTTATGATCACTCTGGTCAAATTTACCAACAATTTCCTTAAAAGTATAAAGTTACTACATCTGGACCCTGGACCCTGATATTTGGTGCAATTTCAGCTAGACTACCTCTAATTTGAAATATGTATATCTCCATTGGATTTGGATAATAGCTAAGAGTTCACTCATTTGAACATTTACTTTTCTTTACAAATTATATTTTTACCTCTGACCAAATGTTGAGTAAACTATATTGACCTCCTTTCGGTCTAATTATACGTACGCCCTTATATTTACTTTCTTTATTTGACCTCAAGATCTAAAATAGTTTTGATCATCCACGTCTATTACTTAACTTTTTTCTTTATTTTCATAAATTCTTTTATTAATATTGATGTTTGAGTTACACTATGATATTTATAAAATTTACTTTAGTAAACAATAAAATTAATTATTAAGTACTCCATTTGTCCCATATTATTTGTCATTTTGGGATTTTTCTTTGTCCAAATTATTTGTCGTTTTAGAATTCCAATAAAGCATTAATAGATTTTTTATCAATTTTATCCCTTATCTTAATTGAAAAATAATTAAGGGAAAACTACAGATAAATCCCCATTGCAAAACATGCAAACGCAGATCAGTTCCTAGGTAGTTTCCCCAAGCAGTTCAGTCCCTATTCACGCACCTAACATACAGATCAGTCCCTAATGAAATGTGCACATACTAAAATACCCTTTACCTTATATTAATTTTACATAGTTTATTGAAAACCTCCAACACTCTGTTTGTGTAACACGTTCTTTGCTCGTTGTATTTCAAAAATCAAACAACAAGAAGGAAGTTAAAAAGGCGCAGAAAAACAAAACCACGGTAATCGTTCATGCCCATTTCCAGATAATGAAGAAATAAAGAACAAAGAACAACGAAGCAACAAAGAACAAAGACACAGAAAAATAAAAGGAAAAAAATGTTAAACAAACCCATTTCTAAACAATGACGAAGGGAACGGTAATAAACAACAAGGTTTGATTTTTTTTTCCCATTGTCTTGAAACAGACCGATTTGGGTGTTGCTTAAGTTTGCAAAGACGTTTATTTGATATAGGATATGGGAAAGAGGCTTATTGTATTATTCGTGGTGGTTCTGTAGTATATGTCAAACGCAATAATGGTATTGATAGTGCATTTAGATGGTATCAACACATGGTACTGGAAGTACTGTCCTAAAAAGCGTTTTAGTCCTAACAAATGTTTGAGGTATGGTGTTTGATGGTTCTGTAGCAAATGTCATATGCATTAACGGTATTGCTAGTGCCTTTTGATGGTATTAAAAACATGGTACTGGAAGTATAATGTTTGATGGTTCTGTAGTATATTTTCTATGCAACAATAGTATTGCTAGTGCCTTTGAATTGTATTGCTAGTGCCTTTGAATGGTACTCACACAGTGTACTAGAAGTATAATGTTTGATGGTTCTGTAGTATGTGTCATATGCAACAATAGTATTGATAGTGACTATGAATGGTATTGCTAGTGCCTTTGAATGGTATTGACACAGGGTACTGGAAGTACAATGTTTGATTGTTCTGTAGTATATGTCATATGCAACAATGGTATTTGAAACACGTGAGCGTGGATTATCTCCACATTGTGTTTTTAACTTTCTTATTTTTTAAACTAAATTTTAGTTATGGAATAAGTAGTGCTTAGTGGGTTAAGTATAGTGCTTAGTGGGCTAAGTAGTGCTTAAGTGGGTTTAATTGTGAATATTATTCTAACTCCTTAAACTAACCCACTAACCCACTAACCCATGTTCTTGAGTGCTCTTGTAGTTGGTTTTTCTTGCAGATCATGGGCTGAGGAGTGGATGCTTGGAATGCCTATAAATACCGACTTCAATACTCAAGGAAGATGATCGATTCTACGAAATAAAAACCGAGGGCTGAAGAGAATACACGAGTGTTTTAGTTAGGTTTTAGAATCGGTTGTTTGTACTCTTCATGAGTACATTCTTTACGTACTCTTCGTGAGTACATTCTTTACGTACTCCTTATGAGTACATTCTTTACGTACTTCTCATAAGTACATTCTTTGTAGTCTAGATTGTTTAGTATATATGTTTCTAGACTTGGTTGTAAGAATGATCAAGATAGTGATTCATTCATAAGTTCTTTACGTACTCCTCACGAGTACATCTTTGAAATCTAGAATTTTTAATATTTTTCTTTTAGTATCTAGATTTGATTGTAAGAATGATCTTGAAAAAGATTCATTCATAAGGAAGAAGTTTTCGCACCTCTTCTGTTTGTATTCTTGGAATACTGTTTTTAATATATTTTTCGTCCTGTAAAGGGCAAGTTCACAAGTCTTTACTTGTGAACATTTTTAATTCTGAGCACTGTTCTTTTATCTTTATATTTCCGCTGCATGTTTGTTCAAGTGTCATAACACTTAAGATAACACCTCTGTATTAAACGAATTCGGGACCATAAATTCTTTCAATTGGCATCAAGAGCCAACACTTGACGTATACTAAGTGTTTGTTCCTATTTTTCTTTTTTCAGAAACGAATTCGTGATGGATACTCAGATGACTGCTTCTATGCGACCTCCTGTACTCGACGGCACAAACTACACCTACTGGAAAGTCAAGATGAGGGCATACATCAAAGCCATTGATGAGAGAGCCTGGAGATCCATTCTCACTGGATGGAAGGCACCAACAATCACAGATGCAGATGGGGATGTATTTCCAACACCAGAACTACGGTGGACAGCAGATGATCTATCAAATGTCAATCAAAACTCCAAGGCGTTGAATGCAATCTTCAATTCAGTAGATTTAACAATGTTTAAATTGATCTCAGTTTGCACTTCTGCAAAGGATGCATGGGAGGTTCTACAGCTACATTGTGAAGGATCAGATAGTGTCAGAAGAACCAAGCTCAGATTACTCTCTTCCAAATTTGAGAGACTGAGAATGGAAGAAACTGAAACAATTTCTCAGTACAATGAGAAATTGATTGATTTAGCCAATGAATTTCAATCCTTAGGTGGTCCTTTAAGCAATGAGACACTGATGAATAAGGTTTTGAGAACTCTCCCAGAAAGATTCAGCATGACGGTTACTGCTATTGAGGAGGCCAAAGACACATCATCACTACGACTGGATGACTTAATTGGTAGTCTAAAGTCTAGAGAGATGAATTTTGAAGATCAAAGAAAGGAGAAAGGAAAGGCTATCTCAAATGCACTTCAGGCAGAATTGGAGAAAGAAGATGTTGCTACGGAGTTTGATGATGATGCAGAGGAATGTCTCAACAATGTTGCATTCCAAATTCAGAAATTCAATAGGGCAGACAGGCGAGGTGGAATCAAGCCCAGACAATTATTTCCAGATGGCTCTTCGCAAAATCGACAAACTCAGCCCCGGAACAGATCTACTTCACAGAGAACATTTTCTCAAACACCTTCTCAGAACACTTCAAAAAATTCTTCATTTGTTCGTTCAAATTCTGAACCACCTAACTTAGATCACATTAAATGCAGGGCTTGTTCAGGATTTGGACATTATGCAAATGAGTGTGCAAATACCTTAAGAAGAAGAGGAATGAGTTTGATTTGTGCTGTCAGTGATGAGGAGGAAGAGCAACCTGAACAGACAGAGGATCAGCAATCCCCTAAACAAGCTCTCTCTGTCAGATATATCACTGGAAATGCTTCTGAAACAAAATCACAAAGAGTTTTCCTGGATGCTGCAACACTTTCTGAAACACTTTCAGTAACTGAACTTTGTGAGTTTAATACTGATCATTATACATGTTTAAACTCTATTTCTTTGAATGCAGCAGAATCCAGTAATGAAGCAGTTAGTGATGAGGAAGAAATGTACAAGAAATTGTTCAGTGACTTGGAGAAGAAGACTCATGCTCTAAATGCAGTCAACAAGGAAAATCCTTCTCTCAAAGAAACAATCACTCATTTGGAGGTTGGTATCACCAAGAAGGATCTTGAACTGGCAAAGGTGAAAGATGAACTCAAAGAAGCGACTCTAGCAATCAAGAGGATGAATACAGACACAACTAAACTCAAAGAGATTGTGTCACTGGAGAAGTACAACAAAAAGGAAGGTCAAGGGTTCAAAAACCAAGTGAAGAAACACAAGCCAGTAAAGAAGAAGGAGATTGTCTTTGTAAAAGAGAAGGGTTCAAATGGAAAAGAATGCAGAAATTCCACAGTCACCACTTCAGAGTCCAGAATAAGGGGATACATTTGTCATGACTGTTTCTCACCAGGACATACCCGTCCATTGTGTGAGAAACTAAGTAGTGACAAAATGTTGTACATGATGAGTCACAGCACTCCAGGGAACACCTCCAAGAAAAAGGTAGAATTTACCAAAAAAGAGTGTAGAATATGGACTCCCAAAGGTAAACTTTTGTGCAAAGCCGTATACACTTCTTTAAATGCTAACATTTCAGGTTCATGGTACTTTGATAGTGGATGCTCTAGGCACATGACTGGAACAAAAGAATTTCTATCAAACTACCATACACTAAATGGTGGACGTGTAACCTATGGAGGAGGAGCTAAAGGCAAAGTGGTTGGATGTGGAACACTCAGTATTGAGGGACTTCCAAAACTTTCAAATGTCTTACATGTTGAAGGATTTGGGTCAAACCTCATCAGCATTAGTCAATTGTGTGATGATGATCTACGTGTTCAATTTGATAAATACTGTTGTTCTATGTTTGATAATCAAAATCATTGTGTACTGACAGGTTCCATATCAATGAATAATTGTTATCAAACAGGTGACACCATCTCATGCAAGAGCTCAAGAGTAAGTGAAGTAGAGCTGTGGCACCAGAAACTTGGGCACACAAACTTCAAAAATCTGAAGCTGCTCAACAAGTACAATGCCATAAGAGGAATTCTAGATCTCAAGATCAAGGACATCCCTATATGCGGAATATGCCTGAAGGGAAAGCAAACTAGGGTACCACACAAAGTGCTACAAACTGTTGGTACCACCATTTGTTTTGAACTTGTACATATGGATCTTATGGATCCTATAGAGGTAGAAAGCCTAGGTGGTAAAAAATATGTATTTGTGTGTGTTGATGATTTTTCAAGATATACTTTGGTGTATTTTTTAAGAGAAAAATCTGGTCTAGAATACATGCATGTGTTTGGATGTGTTTGCTATGTCCTAAATGATAGAGATCATCTAGCTAAATTTGATTCAAAAAGTGATTTGAGTTTGTTTATGGGATACTCTAATAACAGTCATGCTTATAGAGTATATAACTTAAGAACTCGAACCATTATTGAATCTGCAAATGTGGTATTTGATGACTTTGTTAATCTCCGCAGTAAAACAGCTGAAGATGAAGTTGATGATCTGATTGCTGAAGGAGAAACAACAGGAGGAGACACTACTGCCACAGATGCTCCAGATATAAACAGTCCAGTCTTAAGAGAAGAAGGTGTTGAGACAAGTGTCACCACATCTGACTCAGCACATCCTACAGAGACTGAATTACAGCCAACCTTTGATGTCTGCAGAAAGGAACCATCAAGCAGAATCCAGAAAAATCACCCATCTACTCAAGTAGTGGGAGATATTTTTGATGGGATAAGAACCAGAAGAAAAGAGAGAGTGAATTACAGAGATATGGTAAGATTTGCAAATTTATCTTCTGAATGTGCACTAACTGGATTTACTTGCTTTGTGTTTTCAGTTGAACCAAGGAATATTGCAGAAGCTCTGAAGGATGAATTCTGGATCAATGCAATGCATGAAGAACTGAATCAGTTCATCAGGAATGATGTTTGGTACTTAGTTCCCAGACCAAGTCATGTAAATGTAATAGGAACTAAGTGGATCTTCAAAAACAAAACTGATGAAAAAGGTACAATTGTTAAAAATAAGGCTAGGTTAGTAGCACAAGGTTATACTCAAATTGAAGGTATAAATTTTGATGAAACCTTTGCTCCAGTAGCTAGAATTGAATCTATTAGGTTACTTCTTGCTATAGCCTGCTTTCTTAGAATAAAATTGTATCAGATGGATATCAAAAGTGCATTTCTAAATTGTGTTTTAAATGAAGAAGCATATGTAGAGCAGCCCAAGAGTTTTGAAGATTCTGCCAAACCTGATCATGTGTTCAATCTTAAGAAGCCTTTGTATGGTCTTAAACAAGCTCCTAGAGCTTGGTATCAAAGACTCACTGACTTCTTACTTGAAATACAATTCACTAGAGGAAAAGCATACAGAACTCTATTTGTTAGAAGAACAAATAACCATATCATTATTGTACAGATATATGTTGATGATATTGTTTTTGGCTCTACTTGTGCTAACCTTTTACAGTCTTTTGTAGATTCTATGTCTCACACTTTTGAAATGAGCATGGTAGGGGAGTTGAATTACTTCTTAGGACTTCAAATCAAACAGACAGGTGAAGGAATTTTTGTAAATCAAAAGAAGTATGCTCTCAATCTGGTCAAAAGTTTTGAGTTGGAGTCAGCCAAGCACATGAAAACTCCAAAGGGTTCAAGTCAAAAGCTGTCCAAGGATGATGTTGCTGAAGATGTTGACAGCACCCTCTACAGAAGCATGATTGGAAGCCTTCTGTGTCTAACAGCAAGCAGGCCTGACATTATGTTTAGTGTGTGTGTGTGTGCCAGGTATCAAGCTAATCCCAAAGTCACTCATCTTAAAGCTGTGAAGAGGATTATTAGGTATGTTGCAGGTACAGTAGACTTAGGGATTCAGTTTTTCAAAGACACTAATACAAATTTGATAGGTTTTAGTGATTCTGATTGGGCTAGGGATATTAGTGACAGAAAAAGCACCTCAGGTGCATGTTTCTTTTTGGGGAATAATTTGGTTTCTTGGTTTAGTAGAAAACAAAATTGTGTATCACTTTCAACAGCTGAATCAGAATATGTAGCTGTTGGAGGATGTTGTGGTCAACTAATTTGGATGAAACAAATGTTGGGGGATTATGGGTTAACCAGTGGCACCCTGACCATATATTGTGATAATTCAAGTGCTATTGATATTTCAAAAAATCATGTTCAACACTCACGTACTAAACACATAGATATTAAACATCATTTTATTCGTGATATAGTTGAGAAAAATATTGTGTGCTTAAAGTACATTCCTACAGAAGATCAGTTGGCTGACATCTTTACAAAGGCATTAGATTATGAGAGGTTTTCAAAACTCAGAAAATCTCTCGGGATGTGTACTCAATAAACATGTCCTGGAACGTGTTGCAGCACCTCATCAAATATCTTAAGCTGCAACACAATTTACTGAAGCATTAGCTTCATTAAATAATGACTTCACTGTGATGTATTATTTTCTAAATCAGTAACTGGAAGTCTTTCACCTTGAAACGTGATCATGCTTCATGTAAACATTTAGCCAACAACTACACTCACATAAGTCAAACTCCTCTATTTTGATAGTCATATCTTAGTAACTGAGGAACCTTCAAACTGAACACTTGATCATGTTCCATGTGAATTGTTTGACTTGAAAATAAGAGTTTAAAAAAAAAAAAAAAAAAAAAAAAAAAAAAAAAAAAAAAAAAAAAAAAAAAAAAAAAAAAAAAAAAAAATTATTATGCCTGTCAGCCAATCTATTTTTTCTCACACTATTAATCATTAATAAATGTGTTTCTTATTTTTGTGAAAATTTCGTGAGTGCTACTATTTTTATTATTATTTTATTTATTATTGAATTATCACTATTTATATGGGTCATGGGGTACATGGGTTAGTCTTTTATTTTCCACTAAGTCCACTCCTTATTATGCCATGTGTCACGTTTTGTTTTAAACTGCCACATAGACCTTTATTCTCCTTAATCACACTTTCTCCAAGAAAAACGCACACCACTTCTTCACCTTCTCCACTTCATTTGTTTTTTCTGCAAATTAGGGCTTATAAATTTCATGCTTCTTTTTCGAAAATTCACACTCAAATCAAAAGCACAAGAATCAATTTTTTATCTACTGTATCATGGCATCTCCTCCTAGAAATCCTCTTCCAGCCGTTGGTGATGTCCACAAGGATGCTGCAACACCTGAACCAGCAGACCCTAATCTAGCCATCATCGTTCATCCTGTCAACCTTGAAGCTATGCTGATCAGCTTCATTGAGCCCGGAGACGAGCTGAATCCAATTGACCCAGACAACTTCCAGAACGTGGATCCCTCTTCCACTGCAGAAAGGTTTCCTACTCGCCGGTCCAAGTGCATGAATCCATTCCATGATCTGAATGCAACTGGGTCACAACGTCGAAGGGGAGGAAATTCTCCCAGCAGAGGCGGCAGAGGTGGAAGAAGAGGCGGCAGAGGCGGTCGTACTCCAGTTAGGTCAAATCCACCAAGAGGCCTTCACTTGGTTGATGAAGAAACGGATGATGAAGAAGGAGATCCTACCTTTGCAGAATCAGAAGCCCAAGTTCTCTCCTCAAGATCCACTGAGTCATCCTCCAAAGACTCGACTTCACGAGTATCAACTCGGGGGGAGACACTTCAGCATAACTCTTCTCAACATCCGGTTTCCGAAGATGTTGCTGCACATGTTCCTGAAGATGCTGCTGCACCCACTGACTCAGCCAATGTTTCACAGAGTGCTGCTGAGGATGCTGCTCCCTACCAGGAAGAAGAAATGCCTGATTTTTCAGGGATGTCATCTGCCGAGCATGTTGACATTCCCACTGTTAATGCTCAGGACTTTACCACTACTGAAGAAACACCCTCAGCTCCTCATGAAGATCTTCTGGAAATTCTAGCAAAGGCAGCTGTTCAAGTGGATGCACCACCTTCCCAGACTGAAGAAGAAGAGAAAAGTGAAGAAGAAGAAGATGCTGCTCCACCTGTTGCATCACCTGAGCCAGCATGCATACCAGATGAACTTGAAGACTTAGAAGAAGAGGAATCTTCAGAAGAAGAAGAGCTAGACTTGGATGGGAAGGAACTGTCAACTCTTTTTTTGAGGTAAAACAATGCTTTCAGTTATATATTTTATTTTGAATCTGATTCAAATTGAGGAAAAGAAAATTTTCAAATGATGAGTTTGATAGGCATAGGATCACTGTTTTTCTTGATCAAAGTTGAGGTTGCCTGTCCTTATGATCTTTCTGTTGTGAAGGAATTTTTATGCCAATTTACAAACTTCTTTTTTAAAGAAAAATTCTCCAAACTTTGAAAAAAGTTTTTGTGTGAAATTCTATTTTTTTTCAAAATTATCAACTCTCATTTACAAACTTCTACTGTGATTGATGAGGATAATTATGGTGATTTTACTGAAGTTTGTAAGACTCTTTCTGGCAATCGTTTTAAATTCTTCTCTCATCTACTCCATTCTGCTTTCTCACACTTGGCATGATAATTATTTTTCAAAATTTTCTCAAAGCTCCTCATGTCCAAGATTTCCCTGGAATGGAGATAATTCCCTCTCAACTGAATCAGGTCAAAATAATCTTGGTACTGAAGGTGTTGCTCCTCATGTTGACAACACTCCTGACATCCTTATTTCTGTTTCTCGAGATTTATTTTGTTAAAACAGCTTACTCACTCCCTAGTTCAGATCACCTATCATCAGTGCATGGTGGAAATACTTCAGAGAGATCTTTCTGATCAAAAAGGGGGAGAAAAAGCTAGTCATGAAGATTGAAGTAGGGACTTCTCATCCTTTGGATGCCAGAGGCAGGGAGCAAGGAGTCAATAAAGAGGGAGCAAGGAATGAGGGTGAAGTTCAAGGAGCAGAGGAAAGCAGTGGATCCAGCGCTAATGATGGAGGAGCAGCAGCTGATACTGAGGAGACTTTGGATATTCTACTTTAATTTGTTTTAATGAACAATACATGGTTTTGTTCAGTTTTTATTTTCCCTATGAACTTTTATGTTAATGTTGGTTGTCAAATTCAGGGGGAGTTCAAGCAATGACTCAGGGGGAGTTAAGCTAAAATTTAGTTTTGATCAGAAAGTTAAAAAGGGGGAGTTTGAAACACGTGAGCGTGGATTATCTCCACATTGTGTTTTTAACTTTCTTATTTTTTAAACTAAATTTTAGTTATGGAATAAGTAGTGCTTAGTGGGTTAAGTATAGTGCTTAGTGGGCTAAGTAGTGCTTAAGTGGGTTTAATTGTGAATATTATTCTAACTCCTTAAACTAACCCACTAACCCACTAACCCATGTTCTTGAGTGCTCTTGTAGTTGGTTTTTCTTGCAGATCATGGGCTGAGGAGTGGATGCTTGGAATGCCTATAAATACCGACTTCAATACTCAAGGAAGATGATCGATTCTACGAAATAAAAACCGAGGGCTGAAGAGAATACACGAGTGTTTTAGTTAGGTTTTAGAATCGGTTGTTTGTACTCTTCATGAGTACATTCTTTACGTACTCTTCGTGAGTACATTCTTTACGTACTCCTTATGAGTACATTCTTTACGTACTTCTCATAAGTACATTCTTTGTAGTCTAGATTGTTTAGTATATATGTTTCTAGACTTGGTTGTAAGAATGATCAAGATAGTGATTCATTCATAAGTTCTTTACGTACTCCTCACGAGTACATCTTTGAAATCTAGAATTTTTAATATTTTTCTTTTAGTATCTAGATTTGATTGTAAGAATGATCTTGAAAAAGATTCATTCATAAGGAAGAAGTTTTCGCACCTCTTCTGTTTGTATTCTTGGAATACTGTTTTTAATATATTTTTCGTCCTGTAAAGGGCAAGTTCACAAGTCTTTACTTGTGAACATTTTTAATTCTGAGCACTGTTCTTTTATCTTTATATTTCCGCTGCATGTTTGTTCAAGTGTCATAACACTTAAGATAACACCTCTGTATTAAACGAATTCGGGACCATAAATTCTTTCAGTATTCCTAGTGTTTTTTATGGTATTGAAAGAAAGTACTAAAAGTACTGGTAGTGGAACTTTACAGTACGTTGTATTTTTAATAATTGTACTTATGTGTATGTAATTGCAGAAATTGATGTAAAAGAAGATATCAACAAGCTAGCAATAGGCTGTAGGTGCTCACCGATCACTTTTCAAGGAACTATGGAAGGTGCGAAGAAGCTGATGAAGAAACAACATTATGAAGAACTGAAGAAAAATCCCTCCTATAAGAGCATCTCCAATGGAGAAGGGGGTTCCCCCCCCCCCCCCCCCCCCCCCCCCCACACCTACGTTGTTTCCAACCGTTCGGTCTTTTATAATAATAATAATAATAATAATAATAATAATAATAATAATAATAATAATAATAATAATAATAATAATAATAATAATAATAATAATAATAATAACTATAATAATAATAATAATAATAATAATAATAATAATAATAATAATAATAATAATAATAATAATAATAATAATAATAATAATAATAATAATAATTATTATTATTATTATAATAATAATAATAATTATAATAATATTAATAATAATAATAATAATAATAATAATAATAATAATAATAATAATAATAATAATAATAATAATAATAATAATAATAATAATAATAATAATAATAATTATAATAATAATAATAATAATAATAATAATAATAATAATAATAATAATAATAATAATAATAATAATAATAATAATAATAATAATAATACTTTAATTATAATAATACAATATTCAAATAAAAGTAAAGAAATAATCTCCGACTAGTTCAATAATTGAAAAAAAACAAGAATAATAACCACTAATACAACATTTGAAAAACAACAAGGATAATACCGATTAGTACAACAAGAATCCTAAAACAACTAGTGTTGAATTTAAATGCCTATGAATATCGACTCATCTGTTGAGACAAACTACGTGTTACGACAAACTACGTGTTACGACATTAGGTGCGGTAACGGAATTCTTGTGTTGTCACAATAACTAATCTACTAAAAGCAGAACAAAGAACACAAGAATTTAATGTGGTTCGGATACCAATGTACCCTACATCCACGAGGACTTGCAAAACTAGTTCAGATTTAAGTGTACATTAATAGGACTTAATAAAACACTAAAGACTCCCTCTTTATGTGATACGCCGTTCTTGCACACGACTCGAACTTGTTGATAATCAAAGCAATTTCTCCTCCGCACTCTTGGACTTCCTCCAATGTTGAACTTCCTTCAAACGGCGGATCGACCTCTCCCGAGATCTTTTAAGCACTTCTCCCGAAACGCCGATCTTCTTTATGGCATGGTAGAAGAAACCTGTTCTGTTGCCACACTTGTCGTGCAGACATGGCTGCAGCACGGGCTGCACCCTTCAAAGCCTTTATGCTGGGATTTTTCTTATTAAAGCTCCATAGGACTCATATGAGGTTGAGGGCCTTATATAGGCACGAAATCTCCACCCTAAACCTAACTTGGGCCCTAAGAAATCGATTTAACTAGGTAATAGAATCCTAGTCGATTTCTACTTCTATTCTAGATAAGTACAAAAGATACCTAACTAGAATATAATACATGGAAATAAATCTAGGTCCTAATAAAAATATTACAAGAATAGGACTCTAATTAATTCCCAAATAAGCATGGAAAACAAATCTTTGTCAATCTTTAGTTTCCACGTATAGCGGATTTCTTCAATCTTCACAAACATAAATCTGGTGCCAACAACTAGGATAATAACGATTACTACAAACAAAAAATAATAATTAATTGAACAAGGAATTGTTTTTGGTTTTTTTGTTTTTCTTTTTTTGCCAAAAAGTTGTTATTCGATTTATATTTATGAAATAACAAATGGGCCTCATAAAAAATGTTGTGGGCCGACACAAGGAAAAGAGTACCCATATAAATCGAACAAGGGAGATCAATCAAACGGATTAAATCCATCGTCGTCTAAATGGGACGAAGAACTTTCAAATAAGTCTTTTGCGATTTGTTTCCTTTGTATCTCTTTTCTTTTCGACTTCCAATATGCTTTTGTACTTGGAATGCAATCACTTGTATCCATTGCCATAACTCTATGTTCTTCTTGCATTTGTTGGATTGCAATGTTTTGATCATGCCTAACCTTTCGTCCGGCCTCTAGTATTTGTACTTGATTATTATAATTAGATTATGCATTAGAACTAGGCGACGCCTTCTCTTTGCATTTACGGGTTTTTTTCGATCCGATAGGTCTCTTACTAAGTTGATCAGTATGTGCATCCACTGGTGGTAGCTCATCCTGTAAAATATACGGTGGTGGAGAATAACTTGGTGGGGAGTTCATTGGTTGAGATGAAGGAAATGTAGACTCCGAATGAAATGACTCCGTTTCAATTTCATCCACCATATCTTCTTGCACATTTAACATCACCCAATTCATACCAACTTCCCAACAACGTTCCAAGTTGAAAGTTTTTTTAGTATTTCTTTGATAGATAGTCAATGCTAGAGTATACTAAAAATACAAATGAAAAATTATTATACTTCATGCAAATATATAAATAATACAAAATACTATTATCATAACATTTACCTCATCGACCAGGTTTCTTCCGCTACCGCAAACTAAGGAATGCTTCTTTAGTTGCCGAATACCAGTGGTTCAAATACTTAGAAATTTTTTTTTCTCCACGAACTAAGCACGGCATCTTTTGTTCTAATATTATAAGTAATTCCCTCCTCATCAAGAATTTGTTTCATGGTAGACATAACAATCTTCCACAGACCTCCTTCAGTTTGGTTAGTCCCGTGAATTGGATCCTCCGAGACAGGCAATGTAGGCTTTCGTAAGAGCTACATCTTCATCTTCTGACCAACCTTTAGTGGGAGCCATATAAAAAATAGATGTCTTTCCCGATTAAGTGTAGATGTGAAGATATGAATTATTGTCTAACATATCCCTTCTCATTGTATAGAGAAACCATTGTGTGTAAAGAAGTGTAGAAGACAATGTAAAATTTTGAAAGGGCAAAGTAAAACTTGAAAGGACACAAGTTAAATATGGAAGGTCATGGTAATTTTGAAAGGTTGAAAGTAAAATTTGAAAGGGCACAAGTAAAATATGAAAGGTCAGGGTAAATCCGAAAAGGCAAAAGTAAAATCTACAAAAGAAAAAAGTAAAATTTCAATTCAAAAGTTTGTATAGTCACTATCAAGTTTGTATAGTCGTTATCAACACCATCTTTCACTTCAGTCATGTAGATGTTGTCTGCAATCTGGGAGACAAAATATGTGGTGAGAGAAATATAATTCTAAACAAAAAAAAGGGAAAAAAAAGACATGATAATTAGTATGATGTGTCACCTAGTGATTTGTTCTCCATATTACGTTGAAAGATAATTTTATTTATTTCAAAAGTTTGTATAGTCACTATCAAGTATGTATAGTCGTTATCAACATCATCTCTCAGTTAAGTCATGTAGATGTTGTCTGAAATCTGGGAGACAAAATATGTGGTGAGAGAAAATAATTTTGAACAAAAACAAAAGGAACAAAAAAAGACATAATAATTAATATGATATGTCACCTAGTGATTTGTTCTCCATATTACATCTACAAATAATTTTATTTATTTCAAAAGTTTGTATAGTCACTATCAAGTTTGTATAGTCCTTATCAACACCATCTCTCAATTAAGTCATGTAGATGTTGTCTGCAATCCGGGAGACAAAATATGTGGTGAGAGAAAATAATTTTGAAAAAAAAAGGAAAAAAAAAAGACATGATAATTAACATGATGTGTCACATAGTGATTTGCTCTCCATATTACGTCTACAGATAATTTTATTTATTTCAAAAGTTTGTATAGTCACTAACAAGTTTGTATAGTCACTATCAACACCATCTCTCAGTTAAGTCATGTAGATGTTGTCTGAAATCTGGGAGACAAAATATGTGGTGAGAGAAAATAATTTTGAACAAAAAAAAAGGAAAAAAAAAAGACATGATAATTAAAATGATGTGTCACCTAGTGATTTGTTTTCCATATTACGTCTACATTTAATTTTATTTATGGTCTTATCTTCCCTATTTAAACATGTTTCAATCAATAAAATATTTCGTCATCAATATATCCATTTAATCATTGTACGAGCAAAATATTTCTCTACGTTCTTGCATTTGTTGGATTTCAATGTTTTGATCATGCCTAACCTTTCGTCCGGCCTCTAGTATTTGTACTTGATTATTATAAATAGATTCCGGATTAGAACTAGGCGACGCCTTTTCTTTGCATTTACGGGTTTTTTTTCTATCCGATAGGTCTCTTACTACGTTAGTCAGTATGTGCAGTATGTGCATCCACTGGTGGTAGCTCATCCCGTAAAACATACGGTGGTGGAGAATAACTTTGTGGGGAATTCATTGGTTGAGATGAAGGAAATGTGGACTGCGAATGAAATGACTCTGTTTCAATTTCACCCACCATATCTTCTTGCACATTTAACATCACCCAATTCATACCAACTTCCCAACAACGTTCCAAGTTCAAAGTTTTTTAGTATTTCTTTGATAGATAGTCAATGCCAGAGTATACTAAAAATACAAATTAAAAATTAATATACTTCATGCAAAAATATATAAATAATACAAAATACTATTATCATAACATTTACCTAACCGACCAGGTTTCCTCCGCTACCGCAAACGTAGGAATGCTTCTTTAGTTGCCGAATACCAGTGGTTCAAATACTTAGAAAGTTTTTTCTCCCCGAACTAAGCACGGCATCTTTTGTTATAATATTATACGTAATTCCCTCCTCATCAAGAATTTGTTTCATGGTAGACATAACTTTCTTCCACAGACCTCCTTCAGTTTGGTTAGTTCCGTGAATTGGATCCTCCGAGACTGCAATGTAGGCTTTCGTAAGAGCTACATCTTCATCTTCTGACCAACCTTTAGTGGGAGCCATATAAAAAATAGATATCTTTCTCAATTAAGTGTAGATGTGAAGATGTGAATTATTGTCTAACATATCCCTTCTCATTGTATAGAGAAACCATTGTGTGTAAAGAAGTGTAGAAGATAATGTAAAATTTTGAAAGGGCAAAGTAAAACTTGAAAGGACACAAGTTAAATAACAAAGGTCATGGTAATTTCGAAAGGTTAAAAGTAAAATTTGAAAGGGCACAAGTAATATATGAAAGGTCAGGGTAAATCCGAAAAGGCAAAAGTAAAATCAAAAAAAGAAAAAAGTAAAATTTCAATTCAAAAGTTTGTATAGTCACTATAGAGTTTGTATAGTCGTTATCAACACCATCTCTCACTTAAGTCATGTAGATGTTGTCTGCAATCAGGGAGACAAAATATGTGGTGAGAGAAATTAATTGTGAAAAAAAGGAAAAAAAAGACATGATAAGTAATATGATGTGTCACCTAGTGATTTGTTCTCCATATTACGTCTACAGATAATTTTATGTACTTTAAAAATTTGTATAGTCACTATCAAGTTTGTATAGTCGTTATCAACAACATCTCCTAATTAAGTCATGTAGATGTTGTCTGCAATCAGGGAGACAAAATATGTGGTGAGAGATATTAATTGTGAAAAAAAAAGACATGATAAGTAATATGATGTGTCACCTAGTGATTTGTTCTCCATATTACGTCTACAGATAATTTTATGTACTTTAAAAATTTGTATAGTCACTATCAAGTTTGTATAGTCGTTATCAACAACATCTCCTAATTAAGTCATGTAGATGTTGTCTGCAATCAGGGAAACAAAATATGTGGTGAGAGAAAATAATTTTGAACAAAAAAAAAGGAAAAAAAAAAGAGATCATAATTAATATTATGTGTCACCTAGTGATTTGTTCTCCATATTACATCTACAGATAATTTTATTTATTTCAAAAGTTTGTATAGTCACTATCAAGTTTGTATAGTTGTTATCAACACCATCTCTCATTTAAGTCATGTAGATGTTGTCTGCAATTTGGGAGACAAAATATGTAGTGAGAGAACATAATTATAAACAAAAAAAAGGAAAGAAAAAAAAAGACATGATAATTAATATGACGTGTCACCTAGTGATTTGCTCTCCATATTACGTCTACATATAATTTTATTTATGGTCTTGTCATCCCTATTTAAATATGTTTCAATCAATAAAATATTTCGCCATCAATATATCCATTTAATCATTGTACGAGCAAAATATTTCTCTATGTTCTTCTTGCATTTGTTGGATTTCAATGTTTTGATCATGCCTAACCTTTCGCCCGCCTCTAGTATTTGTACTTGATTATTATTATTAGAGTCCGCATTAGAACTAGGCGACGCCTTTTCTTTGCATTTACGGGTTTTTTTCGATCCGATAGATCACTTACTACGTTGGTCAGTATGTGCATCCGCTGGTGGTAGCTCATCCCATAAAACATACAGTGGTGGAGAATAACTTGGTGGGGAATTCATTGGTTGAGATGAAGGAAATGTGGACTGCGAATGAAATGACTCCGTTTCAATTTCATCCACCATATCTTCTTGCACATTTAACATCACCCAATTCATACCAACTTCCCAACAACATTCCAAGTTGAAAGTTTTTTTAGTATTTATTTGATAGATAGTCAATGCCAGAGTATACTAAAAATACAAATTGAAAATAAATATACATCATACAAATATATAAATAATACAAAATACTATTATCATAACATTTACCTCATCGACCAGGTTTCATCCGCTACCGCAAACTTAGGAATGCTTGTTTAGTTGCCGAATAGCAGTGGTTCAAATACTTAGAAATTTTTTTTCTCCACGAACTAAGCACGGCATCTTTTGTTCTAATATTATACGTAATTCCCTCCTCATCAAGAATTTGTTTCATGGTAGACATAACAATCTTCCACAGACCTCCTTCAGTTTGGTTAGTCCCGTGAACTGGATCCTCCGAGACTGCAATGTAGGCTTTCGTAAGATCTACATCTTCATCTTCTGACCAACCTTTAGTGGGATCCATATAAAAAAATAGACGTCTTTCTCAATTAAGTGTAGATGTGAAGATATGAATTATTGTCTAACATATCCCTTCTCATTGTATAGAGAAACCATTGTGTGTAAAGAAGTGTAGAAGACAATGTAAAATTTTGAAAGGGCAAAGTAAAACTTGAAAGGACACAAGTTAAATATGAAAGGTTATGGTAATTTCGAAAGATTCAAAGTAAAATTTGAAAGGGCACAAGTAAAATATGAAAGGTCAGGGTAAATCCGAAAAGGCAAAAGTAAAATTTACAAAAGAAAAAAGTAATATTTCAATTCAAAAGTTTGTACAGTCACTTTCAAGTTTGTCTAGTCGTTATCAACACCATCTCTCACTTAAGTCATGTAGATGTTGTCTGGAATCTGGGAGACAAAATATGTGGTGAGAGAAATTAATTCTGAACAAAAAGAAGGAAAAAAAAAAGACATGATAATTAATATGATGTGTCACGTAGTGATTTGTTCTCCATATTACGTCTACATATAATTTTATTTATTTCAAAAGTTTGTATAGTCACTATCAAGTATGTACAGTCGTTATCAAAATCATCTCTTAATTAAGTCATGTAGATGTTGTCTGCAGTCTGGGAGAGAAAATATGTGGTGAGAGAAAATAATTTTGAACAAAAAAAAGGAAAAAAAAAAAAGAAAAGACATCATAAATAATATGATGTGTCACCTAGTAATTTGTTCTCCATATTACATCTATAGATAATTTTATTTATTTCAAAAGTTTGTATAGTCCTTATCAAGTTTGTATAGTCGTTGTCAACACCATCTCTCAATTAAGTCATGTAGATGTTGTCTGCAATCTGGGAGACAAAATATTGAACAAAAAAAAAGGAAAAAAATAAGACATGATAATTAATATGATGTGTCACCTAGGGATTTGCTCTCCATATTACGTCTACAGATAATTCTATGTATTTCAAAAGTTTGTATAGTTACTATCAAGTTTGTATAGTCGTTATCAACACCATCTCTCGATTAAGTCATGTAGATGTTGTCTGCAATCTGAGAGAAAATAATTTTGAACAAAAAAAAAGGAAAAAAAAGACATGATAATTAATATGATGCGTCACCTAGTGATTTGTTCTCCATATTACATCTATATTTAATTTTATTTATGGTGTTGTCTTCCCTATTTAAACGTGTTTCAATCAATAAAATATTTCGTCATCAATATATCCATTTAATCATTGTACGAGCAAAATATTTCTCTATGTTCTTCTTGCATTTGTTGGATTTCAATGTTTTGATCATGCCTAACCTATCGTCCGGCCTCTAGTATTTGTACTTGATTATTATAATTAGATTCTGCATTAGAACTAGGCGACGCCTCTTCTTTGCGTTTACGGGTTTTTTTTTATCCGATAGGCCTCTTACAACGTTGGTTAGTATGTGCATCCACTGGTGGTAGCTCATACCGTATAACATACGGTGGTGGAGAATAACTCGGTGGGGAATTCATTGGTTGAGAAGAAGGAAATGTGGACTGCGAAAGAAATGACTCTGTTTCTATTTCATCCACCATATCTTCTTGCACATTTAACATCACCCAATTCATACCTACTTCCCAACAACGTTCCAAGTTGAAAGTTTTTTTAGTATTTCTTTGATAGGTAGTCAATGCCAGAGATACAAATTAAAAATTAATATACTTCATGCAAATATATAAATAGTACAAAATACTATTATCATAACATTTACCTCATCGACCAGGTTTCCTCCGCTACCGCAAACTTAGGAATGCTTCTTTAGTTGCCGAATACCAGTGGTTCAAATTCTTATAAAACAAATTTCTCCACGAACTAAGCACGACATATTTTGTTCTAATATTATACGTAATTCCCTCCTCATCAAGAATTTGTTTCATGGTAGACATAACTTTCTTCCACAGACCTCCTTCAGTTTGGTTAGTCCCGTGAATTGGATCCTCTGAGACTGCAATGTAGGCTTCATCTTCTGACCAACATTTAGTGGGAGCCATATAAAAAATAGACTTCTTTCTCAACTAAGTGTAGATGTGAAGATGTGAATTATTTTCTAACATATCCCTTCTCATTGTATAGAGAAACCATTGTGTGTAAAGAAGTGTAGAAGACAATGTAAGATTTTGAAAGGAAAAAAAAAGACATCATAATTAATATGATATGTCACCTGTGATTTGTTCTCCATATTACATCGAAAGATAATTTTATTTATTTCATAAGTTTGTATAGTCACTATCAAGTTTGTATAGTCGTTATCAACACCAACTCTCAATTAAGTCATGTAGATGCTGTCTGCTATCTGGGAGACAAAATATGTGGTGAGAGAAAATAATTTTGAACAAAAAAAAAGGGAAAAAAAAGACATGATAATTAATATGATGTGTCACCTAGTGATTTGCTCTCCATATTACGTCTACAGATAATTTTATTTATTTCAAAAGTTTGTATAGTCACTATCAAGTTTGTATAGTCGTTATCAACACCATCTCTCAATTAAGTCATGTAAATGTTGTCTGCAAACTGGGAGACAAAATATGTGGTGAGAGAAACCAATTTTGAACAAAAAAAAAGGAAAAAAAAGACATGATAATTAATATGATGTGTCACCTAGTGATTTGTTCTCCATATTACGTCTACATATATTTTTATTTATGGTCTTGACTTCCCTATTTAAATGTGTTTCAATCAATAAAATATTTCGCCATCAATATATCCATTTTATCATTGTACGAGCAAAATATTCAATAATGAATTATGGTTTGAGTTCTAATCAATTCGATTGGGTTGCGTATAATGAGCAAATACTTGAAGAAGACAACGAAGTAGATGCACTTGCTCGTCTACACTATGAAGCAGCCGTTAATCAAGAGGTTGTACGCGGTGGCTCTATTCCTGGACGCAAATATAAACCTCGCGACCAAAAAGGTAAACACGAACAACTCATGTATGATTACTTCATTGACAACCCTGTTTTTGTCGCAGTTGATTTCAGACGCTGGTTCCGAATGAAGCGTCATTTACTATTACGTTTGGTTGAAGACTGCGAGCGCTCGAATTCATATTTTCAAAGAAAATTTGATAGGGCCCACAAATTAGGATTCTCATTACTCCAAAAGGTTACAGTTGCTATGCGAATGTTGGCTTACGCATACTCCGCTGATTCAGTTGACGAAACTTTCCATATGGCAGAGACGACCGCAACCGAGACCTTGCGCGAATTTCGCAAAACTATTTTGCGGTTGTATAAAGATGAGTACCTTCGTGCTCCGACAAACACAGATATGACAAGGCTACTTGACAAAGCGGAACGACGCGGGTTCCCTGGAATGATCGGTTCACTAGACTGTATGCACTGGACATGGAAAAATTGTCGAACTGCATGGCAGGGGAGCTTTTCGGGGAGAAAACATGAACCCATAATGATTCTCGAAGCAGTGGCTTCATCCGATACTTTGATATGGCATGTATTCTTTGGCGTACCCGGTTCACAAAACGATATCACTGTCTTGTGTTGTTCACCCTTGTTCAACAACCTTGTTCAGGGAATTTCCCAAGAGTTTACTATCAGGTAAATGCAAAAGATCACTACATGGCATACTATCTTGCTGATGTATACCCAAAATGGGGTAAATTAATTCAATCCATTAAGCTGCCGAGAACACATCAAGAACAGTTGTTCTAAAAAATGCAAGAAGCATACCGCAAGGATGTTGAATGAGCTTTTGGAATTCTTCAAGCCCGATATGCTATAGTGAAGCAGCCTGGAAGAGGGTGGGATCCGAAGGACCTAAGAAATATTATGATGACATGTATCGTACTCCACAATATGAATGTGGAAGACGAACGAGATAAATACGCTGATGCGGAGTCAGATGACGATGACAACAACCCAGCCACATCTCGCAGAGCTCGTTCCAACAGTTATGATAGAAATGAGGAATTATATTTAAACCCAAGAACAAGCGGCATATCCATAAGTGATTATATGAGACGTCGTTACACAATGCGATCAGTTGAAGTAAATCGTAACCTTTAGCGTGATTTAATAGCTCATGTGTGGGCAAGAGACAATGGAAATATGTAATAATTTTACATAAGTTTTTATTTACGAATTAAGTGTTTGGTTTTATTAAAATTAGGGTAAATTACACACACCCCCCTGAGGTATGCTTAAATAACTATAAGGTCCCTGTGGTATCGATAATTACACTTAGCCCCCTGAAACGTAGTCAGAAACTCTAATGGGATAATGAATTGGATACGTTATTTCGATAGGGTTCTAACGGACTATTGGTTTCAGAATGTGGTGAAGACAACAAAGAGCTATGGGGTGACATGGCTCCCCGAACATTCCCGAACATTTCTTAAATCACCCATAGCTCTTTGTTGTCTCCACCACTTTCTGAAACCAATAGTCCGTTAGAACCCTATCGGAATAACGTATCCAATTCATTATCCCATTAGAGTTTTTGACTACGTTTCAGGGGGTTGAGTGTAATTATCGATACCACAGGGACCTTACAGTTATTTAAGCATACCTCAGGAGGGTGTGTGTAATTTACCCTTAAAATTATGTTGTTATTTCAAATTTATAATAAAAAGTAAAATAATCTTGTTGTTTTTTTCTAATTTTTACAATTATAAAAGAAATATATTAAAAAATAAAATAAAATAAAATAAAATAAAATAATAATAATAAAATTACTAATAAATATATAATTTAAAAGGAAATAATAAAAGAAATGAAATGAAATGAAAAAAAATAAAAGTCTTTATTTACAAAGTGTTGATTTTATTGAAATCATGTGATATTAAATTATGTAACTAAATAAATGAAATAAAATAAAATAAAATAATGATAGAATACAAAAATAAATACAAAAGAAAAAAAATTACACGTAAAAGAGAGAAAAGAAAAAAAAGGGAAAAAAAGAGAAAAAAGCGTATAACAAAGAAAAAGAAAAAAAGAAAAGAAAAAAAAAAAGAAAATGGGTGAGCAAATCACATGCCCCATTCCAGCACTTGAGTTGGAAGGGGGCAACTCAAGGGAAAGTCCCCCTCCTCTTCTCCCCACCCATACCCAACCCATACCCACCCCCCATTACCCACCTCCATTTGAGGTGGTTTTGTCTCCCCACCCCTACCCACCCCCATGACCATTGGAGATGGTCTAAACAATCTGTCATTTTGTTGTAGAGCTAACAATATTATTGGTTAGCTCTACTCGTACTTTTACATATAATACATCGTACTATATGTTTCGATAAATTGTACTTACCTTTTGAACACATGGTACTATATTTTGCGATGAATTGAGTTTGTATAAAGATTATATTCGAAGATACATTGTCAATACTAGACTTGTACTTCACATGTGTATTCACTTTCCTTACTTGATGAACAAAGCGTAGTATATTTTGTGATGAATTGAGTTGTACCAATTTCATTGACACTTTAATGATCAATAAGTATGGGAGATGCATAAATTATGTTTTAGATGAGTATGTAGGTGAGCATTATTGTTTCATTTGGAGTACAAGATCCCCTAAATATATTGAATTTCATACATGATACTCATATGAGTATACAAGATACTCATATAAGTGTACAAGGCTCAAGTGTAAAACTAATATTTTCCTCAAATGTTACCATAATCAATGTTGATCGACTCCCACATTGTCTCATTTTATTTTTAATAGTCTTAAAATGAAGATTGTGTCTTAAAATGCGATTATATGGATGCATTGGCCCCACAATAATATATATAATGTAACAATACAATATGAATAGCAAACATATACTATATGAATGAACAATGCGTACTATATTCACGAATAACCCGAACTTTATCAGTTTATACATTGTACTTATTTGACACACAAATAGTACTATATATTGTGATATATTGAGTTGTACCATTTCATTGACACTTTAATGATCAATAAGTATGGGAAATGCATAAGTTATGTTTTCAATGAGTATTTTAAGGTAGGTGAGCATTATTATTTCGTTTGGAGTACAAGATCCCATAAATATGTTGAATTTCATACATGATACTCATATGAGTATACAAGATACTCATATAAGTGTACAAGCCTCGTGTGTAAGACTAATATTTTCCTTAAATGTTACCATAATCGATGTTGATCGACTCCCACATTGTCTCATTTCCTTTTTAATAGTCTTAAAATGAAGAATTGTGTCTTAAAATGCGATTATATGGATGCATTGGCCCCACAATAATATAGAGTGTAACAATACAATATGAATGGCAAACATATATTTTCTGAATGAACAAAACATACTATATTCACGAATAACCCAAACTTTACCTATTTATACATTGTACATATTTGACGAACAAAGCGTACTATTCATGAATAACCCTAACTTTACCATTTTATACATAGTACTTACTTGATGAACATAGCGTACTATATCCAGAAACAACACGAACTTTACCAGTTTATCTATTTTACTTACTTGATGAACAAAGCGTACTATATTGAATAACCCTAACTTTACCAGTTTATACATTGTACTAACTTGATGAACTAAGCGTATTATATGCATGAACAACCCGAACTTTACCAGTTTATACATTGTACTTACTTGATGAACAAAGTGTACTATATTCATGAATAACCCTAACTTTACCAGTTTATACATTGTACTTACTTGATGAACTAAGCGTACGATATGAACGAATAACCCGAACTTTACCAGTTTATACATTAAACTTACTTGGTGAACAAAGCGTACTATATTCACGAATAACCCGAACATTACCAGTTTATACACTGTACTTATTTGATGAACAAAGCGTACTATATTGACGGATAACCCGAACTTTACCAGTTTATACATTGTACTTATTTGATGAACAAAACGTACTATATTCACGAATAACCCGAACGTTACCAATTTATACATTGTACTTGGTGAACAAAGCGTACTATAATCATGAATAACCCTAACTTTACCGTACTCTTATGTTCACTAATTAATCAACAGTACATAGGTTTGACATAGCATGTAGACTGCTGATAAGTGTTCATTTTGCACAACTTTTACTTATCGAATCTTCGAGTTTTGGTCTTCGTTCGTCCGAGTTTTCGGCTTTATTCGTACATATTATGTTGTTTTTGTTTTATTTATATTTTAGGTAAAGAGAATCTATCTTTGCCGATTCGAAACGATTTTGGAAGCGAAGCCGAAAATCAAACCAAACACGTGCAAAAGTGCATTATCGCGGGATGTGGCACTGTTTCGTATTTCAAGCATAACTTTTGCATAAGACCTCCGATTGAGCTGATTCAAGTGGCCTTAGAAATATAATTTCAAGATCTACAATTTTTGTGAAATGTAAAATTGTCAAATTCGGGCTAACAAAGGGTCAAAACTGTGTTTTAAGTTGGCGCAGAAGACCAGATCGCGATCCAGCCTTTCTGGATCGCGATCTTGGGGGGGGGGGGGGGGGGGGGGGTCTTACATAAGGTTTTCTTGATCAGGACCCAGATCGCGATTCAGACTTCCTGGATCGCGATCTAGGGGGTCTCACAGTACATTTTTTCATCAAGAACCAGATCGCGATCCACCATTCCGTATCGCGATCTGGCAAGGCGGTGCACAGTTTTCGAGGCAAGATATTTGTGTTTTTGCAAGCCCCCTATAAATAGAACAAGCTTCCTCTCCATTTAGACTTCTAACACTTCCGGCTTCAACTTTTGCTTCAGTTTTCTCTTCGGTTTTCGCCAGTTCTTCGAGGGAAGCTTCGACGAGGGTTTCGACTCGGGTTTTTCGTAAGCTTTTCTTTACGTTTAGTTTATAATTTCACATGTTCTTCATTTTGATGCTATGTTTGTAATGAACTAAGCATTTTGTTTTAGGGAAATGAAACCTTGTATATATTGATTTTGATTTCCAGATCTGTGATCTATTTGTCATTCTTTGATTATGTTTATGTTTTCCTGTATGAAATGCTTACGATTGTTTGGCCAACAGTTGAATTGATTCTAAATGTGAATGAACTCGAGAGAGGATTTCTTGTTTGATATTAGGAAAACATAGCTCGGGTTGTGGAAACGGAGACGTGATGCACCTCGGGTAGCCCTTAATGACTTGACCTAAATGCTCTCTTAATATCAGGTTCTGAACGGAGACGTCGCACCTATGGGTAGACTCTAACTACACTGGAGACGGGGGTTAGGGTGTTTTGGTGTTTGGGTTAGCGAATATATAACTGACATTAGATTCTGATTTGTAGATCTTTATCGATAGTACATTGGTGGATTTTACCCTAGAAGCCATCACACGTCAGAATTCCTCGTTTGCCCTGGCGGACCGTTGTTTTTATTTTTGTTTCCTTTTGGCTTCATGTCATCTCCCATATTTTTCTCCCGTCTAGATAAAGTTTAGGATAGTATAATTACGGTACTTGGTAGATTTAGGAACTTAATTCCCTGTGTATCGATATCTGGAATTCACTATTCTACATAACGCGATATTGTACACTTGCGGTTATTTATACGTAGGTTTTACGCGTATCAACTGTTGGGGATCGAGCATGTATACGCAGCGGAATATAAATTTTTTTGGATCGAACTAGTTTCGATTACATGCATGAACTAATCACATAGTCAACGTACCTTAACGCTTCCGCCATACACATGGTAATTTACGATTTTATTAAAACATGAAAAAATAAAAAAAATATAAAACATGCTTGTTCATCATATTGCAAAAATCGAAACACGTAATCACATATTACTCATGCTCGTAAATTAAAATTCACACAAACATGTTCGAATCAAATTTACGAAAGTTCCGATTTAATTACCTCTTGTAGTGTGAGATTTCGACGAATCGAAATCCGAACTCAAAACACGTGCAAGCTGCGTTATACCACTCCTAGGGGCTGCAGGAATACCACCAAACAGCAGCTGGTCCGACGGTGAGACGACGGCGGCGCGTGCGAATCAGCGGCGGCGGCGCGTGGGGCGGTGCAGCGATGTCTTCTGGGCTGCAGCTCCTCTCCAATCAGGTTTCAGCTCGAATAAACCGATCTCCCCCTACTGTATACAAAGGGGTTAGATAACAAGGGAAATACGAGAGAAAAAGAAGAGAAAACCGGCGGTTTTCGGCGGCGAACGGCGCCGGTGCGGCGGGGTTGCGGCGGCCGAGAGGCTTGGGCGGCTAGGGCTGGACGGCTAGGGTTGTGGGAGTAAAATATCTGAACTCAAACTCTTGTTTGAGGTCTATTTATACTAGGGTTCTCAACCCTTGTGGGCTTAAGTCATTGGGCTTGACCCACTGATGCATTAAGCGCATTCCCTCGTCGGCCTCGTTTGAAGCAAACGATCGTTCACAAAATTATAACAAAATTATATTTGTGACGAGCTTAAAGTCCTCGTCGATACGAGTGCCTCTTCGAAATTTCCAATTTCCAAAAGTGGAAACTTCCACTTCAGTGGACCTGTTAAATCGGGAAACTTTCCAATTTAGAAAGTTCACTAAATTCCGCATGTCTCTTTCTCTACGTTTATTCCGACTCTTAATCCACAATCACGAATCTTGTACTCAATCATATTGATCTCCAACTTTGCAAAGATTAACATATTAACCTATGCTCATTGTTATCAATGATCCGTATTACACGAGAAGTGTGACCCTCAATGGTTCAGGTGTATGCTAGCCGTGGGCTCACAACTCTTTGTGATTCGAACAACACATTGTTCTTATACTTAATCGCCGATCAAATCAGTGCCCAACGAATCAAGATTGGCGTCTAGCAACTACGCATCATGATTCCCTAGATACAAGTGAAGTGCCTGCAAGAACCTTATGATATAGTTAGCGTATAGTACGATCCCTTCGCAGCACATGTCCCGATTGAACTAGAGGCATTGGTTCACCGAGGCCTCTTATAAAGTTCAATAACCGTGCGAATGTTCTAGGTATTATAAATCCGTTCGTGTGTGACTTAGGGAAACACATTTCTCTAATCACCCTACTATCAACTCTGGCCAGAGATTCCTTGGATTATAAACCGTTAGAACACACAGGACATCCATGACTACTCAAGCGCTCGAATCCCCTACTACAATGCACAGACTTCACACTAGATTTCGGATTGCACGAACGTTGGCCCTTGGAGTGGTCCGTTGTGGGACTCAGGGACAGGTCACGATACAATCGGTCCTCTAGTGAAGTCACGGTGATGTCTGGGTCTTAAGGACTAATCGTGTACAACTATATCTTAGAAACCTATTACTCGATGAATGAGAACCACTTATAGATTGTTGGTCACCTACTCTAACATCAACTGCAAATATTACTAGTGAAGTTGGCTTGTTGGTCACCTACTCTAACATCAACTGCAAATATTACTAGATTCAGCACTATCAAACTATGAACTACTCCACCTTCAGAATTGCAATTATTCACTTCACTTTCTTGATGGACTTGGTTCATAGACGCACTTGTAGCTTCATTTTCTTCACGATTAGAGTTGTGGAAAAAAAATTGCTCAACTTCAAATGGTTCACACCAATAGAAGTAGCAATGGTGTGGGCAACAATAAAATTGGGATTCAAAATAGTTTCTGAAACCATGATTATTGTTTTCTTCCCACAATTAAGACGCTTGCATTTCTCTTTTTTTTTTTTTTTTTTTTTTGTATTTTAGCACACTCATTTGAGTGGTGCTACTTGAAGAAGCCATGAATGAGAAAAAAATGAGCCTATGTATCATTTATGCTCATATTATGACTTGAATGGTTCTGTATTATGACATCATTTTACAGTACTTTTATCGAAAAAAGAGGAAAACAGAGGAGAGAAAGAGAGAAGAAAGAGAGCAGATAGAAGGAAGAAAGAGAGAGAAAATGAGGAGAGAGAGAAAAGAAAGAGAGACAAATAGAAGAGAGAGAATCGAAAAAAATCATATTAAATTGAAATTGGGGACTGGTCTGTAAGTAAAATGCGTGAGTAGGGACTGAATTTCTTGGGGAAACTACCTAGGAACTGATATGCGTTTCATGTTTTGCATTGGGGATTTATCTGTAGTTTCCCCAATAATTAATGTCAAGGGTATTTTAGTATTTAATATGTTATTTTTCATATAATCTATGCATATTTATTGAGTTTCTTAATATGTGTGCAACCACCCAAAACGATATCTAATATAGGACATATGGAGTATATAGTAAGGATAATTATCATCTAAAGATTAATAAAAAAAATTAACGTGGAACCCTGAATTTAAAAATACAAAGACATTTTTATGTGATTATTTATTTATATATGCTATTATGATCATAGAAAAACTCTTGAAATGTAACTTTAAAGAAAAAGCATCGTGGAAATTTAATGTATAAAAATAATTACGATAAACAAACAAATACAATTTTTAACATATTTTCTAGTAGACTAACAGTTTCTTCACATGAAAATTATATTACTAAAAATAAGTATTATATATTATCATTTATTTCTTATTATATTTTTAGGTTTTCTTTAACATAATTGACTATATTTAAATCATGTTATCACTTATATTAATAACATGCATAATTAAAACAATAGTCTTGATTTAACGATATCGATAACCAAGAAAAAAAAAAACATCTTTTAACATATTTTGTGGTATACTAACATGTCCTTGATATTAAAATTATATTGCTAAAAAGTAAGTAACATACATCATCATTTATTAACTTATTATGATTTATGTTTTTTTTACATAATTTACTACATCATATTATCACATATACTAATAAAATGCATAAATAATAACGATAGTAAATAAAATTTAAGAATGTATTTAACCTCGATATTTTAAAAATCAATCTTAGTCATTCACAACTATTTCATCTTATTTCTAGACATATTTCTTACATATTAGTTATCAATATTTATTTTTAATTTTATTATGTTATTTCTAAATATTCTTAATTAACCTGATAACGTTCACATACATGTTTATGGTATGTCACTCAAAAACTCTATTATGAGTTTTGTATGAAATACATTTTATTTAAGAATTTAAAAAAATAAACTTTGACTTTCGAAATAAATTATAATATATGAAAACGTTATTATACTTTTAATATAACATAATATAAATAATAATTAGTTTGAGTTTACATTATTTGTGGAATTTATGTGACAAAAATTATATGAGAACTAATTTAAAATTTGGAATTACTTTAGATATCTAAATTTTAACTTAAAATAAAAGGATATATTTTAAAATACTTTTTACATATATATGCTAATAAATATAATATATCATTGAAAAACTCTTCAAATGCAATTGTTTTATTAAAACTTGGAAGGTCTAATAAAAAAACATACTTCAAAGGCAAGATAAGCCACGATAACATAGTATTTACGGGTCGACCCGTCAAATTATTGGGGATGCCAAATATCCAACAAAGCACAACTATTTAGTTAATCATGGATAATCTCCCCAACCAAACGGGCCTTAGTATAAATATTGCACATGAAAAAATATTTGATATTTAAACTACATTATTAAGCCACGTTAATTTACTATGGGTAAACTTCATTTTACGTACCTAAACTGTACTCAACACATAAAATCCCCCCCCCCCCCCTCCCCCTCTGATACGCGTAAAACCTACGTATGAAAAACCGCAAGTGTACAGTATCGCGTTTTGTAGAATAGTGAATTCCAGATATCGATCCACAGGGAATTAAGTTCCTAAATCTACCAAGTACCGTAATTATACTATCCTAAACTCTATCTAGACGAAGGAAATAATGGGGGATGAAATGAAGCAAAAAGGAAACAAAAATAAAAACAACGGTCCGCCAGTATAATCGAGGAATTCCGACGTGTGATGGCTTCTAGGGTAAAATCCACCAGTGTACTATCGATAAAGATCTACAAATCCGAATCTAATGTCAATTCTATGTTCGCTAACCCAGACACTAACGTACCCTAACCCCCGTCTCCAGTGTAGTTAGAGTCTACCCACAGATCCGACGTCTCCGTTCAGAACCTGATATTAAGAGAGCATTTAGGTCAAGTCCTTAAGGGCTACCCGAGGTGCATCACGTCTCCGTTTCCACAACCCGAGCTATGTTTTCCTAAAATCAAACGAGAAATCCTCTCTCGAGTTCATTCCCATTTAGAATCAATTCAATTGTTGGCCAAACAATCGAAAGCATTTAATACAGGAAAACATAAACAGAATCAAAGAACGACAAATAGATCACAGATCTGGAAATCAAAATCAATATATACAAGGTTTCATTTCCCTAAAAGAAAATGCTCAGTTCATTACAAACATAGCATCAAAATGAAGAACACGAGAAATTATAAACTAAACGTAAAGAAAAGCTTATGAAAAACCCGAGTCGAAACCCTCGTCGAAGCTTCCCGCGAAGAACTGGCGAGAACCGAAGAGAAAACCGAAGAAAAAGTCGAGAGAGAGTCGAGATCTTATCGAGATATTATCGAGAGATAATCGAGATATCGAAAAATGAAAAAGAGACCTTCTATTTATAGTGAAAAATCAAAGAAAAATATCTAGACTCGATTTCTGTGCCCAGATCGCGATCTGGGCTTCTTGGATCGCGATCTGGCAACCTCGAAAACTGCGCACCGCCTTCCAGATCGCGATCCAGGAAGTCCGGATCGCGATCTGCCCCAATTTTTCGCTGCTACTGGAATTTGCCACCAGATCGCGATCCGGTGATTCTGGATCGCGATCTGGCCTCTGCATTAACTTCAAACACTTTTTTCACCCTTTTTCAGCCCGAATTCGACAATTGTGCATTTCACAAAACTTGTAGCCCTTGAAGTTAGCTTTCTAAATCCACTTGAATCAGCCCAATCGGAGGTCGTATGCAAAAGTTATGCTTGAAATACCAAACACTGCCACAATCCGCGAGAATGCACTTTTGCACGTGTTTGGTTTGGTTCTCGGCTTCGCTTCCAAAATCGTTTCGAATCGGCAAAAATAGCTTCTCTTTACCTAAAATATAAATAAAACAAAAACAACATAATATATACAAATAAAGCCGAAAACTCGGACGAACGAAGACCAAAACTCGAAGATTCGATAAGTAAAAGTTGTGCAAAACGAACACTTATCACCCTCCCCCCCCGAAATTCAAAGCGTATCGAATCAGCCCATCCGTTAAAATTCCGTCCTGACATGGCACTTTGACCTTTTGAATTGTATCCGTTGGCATGACCGTTGGACTTTTATCGGACGAATTTGCCCCCAATACACATATATTTGGTGGCTAATTGGAGGCTTTTCTTCCCAGTTTTTTTCCTTTTCTTCACATATCCCGCCTCTTTTTTCTTCTCGTATTTTTTTTATTTTTTTTCTCCTTTTTTAACTCGCTCAAAATTTTCACAAAAATTTTTAAATTCATTTTTTCTCCCTAAAAAATATCTGTGCAAATTCCGTTTATTTGCAGAAAATAATTTCATTTGAATTTGTGTGTTTGTGCAAATTCCATTTAAATTTTCATGACAATGTTTTTTATTTTGTTATTTAACTCGAAATTCTATTTTTTATACATAATTTTTAACTTTTTTTAGTTACAAAAAAATAATTTCATATTCTATAATAAGGGAAAATGTCTAGCAGTAGCACACATGCACGAGATTCTTGTATTTTATGTTCCAAATCCAAGTACTATGTGGCTAGATTTCCACAAACAACATGCTATTGCCAAAAAACAGCTGCCATTCGAACTGCTTGGACAAGTCAAAATCCCGAAAGAAAATTTGTAGGGGGCCTAAATTGGGGACGTAAGTATGTTTTACATTCATTTGAATTCAATGTTACTAATGAATGCATATTTGGATATAAACTGTACATATATAACATAAACCAAATGGTTGCAAATTTTTTCAATGGATTGAGCCTGAAATTTGCCACAAAGGAATGGAAATTGGACAAGGATTTGAGAGACTCTTGGAGCAAAATAAAGAAAATATGAAGATAGTGGAGACAGAGAAAAAAGAACTGAAAGCTCAAAATCAAGAATTTCATGAAATAGCTCTAAATATGACAAGAGCCAACAAAGAAATGAAGTTGAAGTTAAAGCAGTTTAAAGACAAAAACCAAAAATTAGAATGTGATGTGTCTATGTACAATAAGTCGTTGAGAGTAGTAAAAATATGTGTAGTACTTATATGCTTCATATTCCTATGTAACTGTGTGGCAAAGAGCTCAAAAAATGAGAAAGTCATCCCTCTATTCCTACAATAATGAAATATGAAATTTGCCCGACTCATCATCATAAATCAACATTCCAAAAGTACAGAGAATCAGTCTTACATAAAAGCATAGAATATGCTAAATTCACCAACAAATACCAAATTGTTTTAAATAAAGAAACAGATACCACAAATCTTAAAGAGCACAAAATATCTTAAATAAAGCAAGAAATACCACAAATCTCAATTCACAAACAACTAAATTAAGGTGAAAATTAATACTTAATGATTTACCTCAATTTTTCCACCATCTGTGCTATTGTTGATTTGAATATTAATATTTAATGATTTACCTCAATTTTTCCACCTATGTGCTATTGTTGATTTGAAAATTAATACTTAATGATTTACCTCAATTTTTCTAACGGATAATATGTGTTAGAAAAAGGGCTTTTTGGTGTAGTATTTTTCTAACGGATAATATGTGTTAGAAAAAGGGCTTTTTGGTGTAGTGAGATTTTTTCTTGAAGTCCACCACCCATGATTTCAAGCCAGACTGACCCTCATAGTCCTTGAGCAGCATTATGGCACTCAAAATCCAAGGACTTCAACTTTATTTTGTTCAATTTCTCCTGAATGCTAGGACATATTCCACAGTACTTCTCAATCCACTCCCTTTTTGTGTGCATCCTAACCATAAATTGCCTCCTTAAAGCTTCCATCAAAGTCAAAATTCGCAAGTCCCTAGCTTATTTAATATAATTGTTGAATGATTCACACAGATTATTGCTAGGCATGTCACACTTAGCTCTAGGAGACATCACATGCTTGCACCACTATGAAGGAGGGATATTTTTTCAACCAATCATAAGCCTCCTGTGAAATTTCTCTAGTTTCAGCCATTTTCTGATTGAATCGATCCTCTAAATAACTAGTTGCTGCCCCCCACATCAAGTCTTTTAAAGCACTATCTTTCAATCCGAGTTTAAAGTTTGCATACAAGTGTCTTACACAAAATCTGTGCTCCCGAAGCTCTCAACCAAACCCTTCTTCCTATCAGAGATAAAAGTGTAATATGTTACATCATAACTACCAAATACCACAATCAACAACTCTAAAAACCAACTCCAAGAATCCTTACTCTAAATTTCAACAACAACCACAACTAAAGGGAAAATTTGATTGTTTCCATCCGTACTAATTGCAGCCATTAACTGCCCCCCAAATGGACCTTTAAGAAAGCATACAATAAGACCTATGACAGGTCTATAACCTTCTATGAACCCTTTTTTTTTAGCATCAAACAATACAAACATCCTTTGGAATATATGAGTTATGTATAGTGGTGGACCTTGTACTCTTACAACTGCAGTGAAACCATGATTTGTTTTCAACACTTGTACACAATATTGTCTGGCCCTAGCATATTTTTAATGAACATTGCTCTGAATCTATTCAAGAGCTCTTCTCTTAGCCCTATACAATTGTTGTCTATCAGCATAAACATGCACCTCTCTTAACAAGTTTTCTGAAAGCTTTTACAGGCATAGTGAGATCTTCCATAAACTTTTCCAAATACTGATCTGCAAGGCATTTTGAAGTGACACTTTTATTCCTAAACACTCTAGGACACAAATGAGGCTCATCTTTGATGGTTTTAATCTAGAATGCAGTGAATTTCCCCATTAAACTAGCATGGATTCTCCAACCACATTTATTTTTGCAAACTGCAGTAATTCTTCTTCTTTCATTTTTATCAAAACTCAATTGAAACCCTGTCGAAATGAATACTGCCTAAGGGCTTTTTCTAAAAAGTGAAGAATTTCCAAATATAAACCCTACTTGAAGATTTTGTTCTTTTATTTCAGATTTTTCATCAAAATAGGGAAATCTCTCTCCTCTCTCATCATCAGAATCGGGTTTAGATAAAATTTCAGGATCACTTTGAATTTCATTTTCGTCTGCATAAAATTCTTCATCAATGTTAATTACTTCATTTTTTTTATTAATTTCAACCCCATCATCACCTACTGGATCCAACCATCACTCAATGTATCACTCTCAGCAAAGTAATCGAAATCAGACAATGAATCATCATCAAACTCACTATATGTTATTGGTGCATAGTTGGAATGACTACTATCACTGTTATTTCCTTTCTCATTATCCATGTTACTTCCCTCCCCCATGTCATTGTTATTTTCCTCCCCCAAGTCATCTAACTCTATCCCAGTTTCATATAAATCACAAGCTTCAATGGAACAATCAATAATAAAGTTGTTTGTATTCGTATATGATTTGAACAATTCCATCACACCACTATCACCAACAAGAATTTGCAAACCAAGTGCAACAGGATCATTATACCATATAAGTGTACTGGCAGGATATCATATTTGTTGAACATACCCAATTATCTCTATGTATGACATCACATCAGGATCAATATCTTTCAAACAATAAACTGCACCCCCCCCCCCCCCCCCCCCCCCCCCCCACATAATCAGCCCCTCTATCAATAAACATCCCTCCATAATTGATTTTGATTGTAAATAGTTGATGTGAATATTCCCTACAATACAAAAAAATAAAAATAAAAGATCAATAATACAGAAATGCAGTTGATGTCACATAGTTGAAACAAGTATAGAAAAGAAAAAACTCGAATTCGAATTAAGAAGATATCCCAAAATTGAAATCCTTAATTCAAACCCCTGAATTATCCCCAATTTGAAAAGACTAATTCGAAATATGAAAATCGCAGTTGTTAACCCTAATTCGAATTAAGAAGACATTCCAAACTGAAATTCCTACTTCCAACCCCTGAAATTATCCCGAAATTAAAAACCCTAATTCTAAATGTTAAATTTTGACCAAATTGAAACGAATTCGATTTTAGTTTCTCAAAACAAAACATCTAACATTCTATGCAATTAGTACCTTAAATCAGCCCCAATTGCTTCAAACGAACGCGACTTCTGTCAAACACCAACGAACTCCAACAAATCAAGTGTTCCTTTGAAGTACCACCAACGATTCGCGATTTCTTTCAAACGACAACTTATTTTGGATGGATTTCGGTACAAGGATTTGGAAGACTCCTAAAAATGTTTAATTATTAACAGAAGGGTGAGATAAGAGAGCTGAAAGCTGAAATGACAGAGGTGGGTGGAGAGGAATTTTAAAGTTTTAGTTGAAAAGGTGAGATTTTTTTTATTTTTTTATTTTTTTTATTTTTTTGCGTTTTTTTAGAAGTGTCAAGAGAGGCAGATTACATCAGTAAGATTAGTTAATGGAGGATATAAAAGTAATTGCACAGTCGAAGGTAACACTGTCAATTAATCTGTGTATTTTAACGTTGACCGTTTATTGTTGGGAGGGGCTGATTCGACACGTTTTGAAGTGGGGGGGGGGGGGGGGGTTATTTTATACGTTGGGAACAGTACAAATAGGTAAAATAAAGTTTACCCATTTATTATTTACAGCTTTGTTATTACACAATTGACTCAAACTAATTGATGGTATAACTTTGTTACAAAGGGCATATTAGGAAACACAAAACATTCATGCTTTTAAACTTGGTATATATATATATATATATATATATATATATATAAATAAAGGGATGGGTATTGGTAAATTTATTATTATTTTTTTATCTTTACAATTTGTTAAATGGTAACTTTGGTTTCTCAGATTGGAGAAACCAAAATTAAAATTGAACAAGTTTTGCATTTTCTCATTTTGCTGTTGGGGCTCTATTTTTGAGTTAAAATTACGTAAAAAAAATGCAAAAAATAGGTTTGCACGTCACTCTTGGAGTTGCTCTAAGGTGTTTGCAAAAGCTTTTGTAAAAGTACAAGTTGGTGACTTTAAGTAAAGTTAAAAATAAATATTTATTTCCAAAGTCCAGGATTTGTGAAAATCCCTTAATTAATCAACTTTAAGCGGTCAATTTAGAAGTCACGTAGGTGTTTGTAAACAAACTTTCACTTTAAGCTTATTTTGATGAAACATCTAAAATATCACTATAAAAAAATTAGAAGAAAATAAAAATGGAAAAAATGCAAAATAGTATTGGTAGTTATTTATAAGGGGCAATTTGCTAAACACTTCTAGCTTTAATTTTCTTTCAGATCAGGACAATCAACATTTTGCAATTTGTTAAAACTCCTATATTCTTCACAACTTCCTTCATCGCTTCAATCCTAGATGTTCTTTATCAGATCCCGTCCATCCCCGTTACGCTCCATTAAATCTGCTCCAATTCTACTCTAGTCGCTGCCATTGTTGAAAAGTTTTGCCATATAACCACGCATGCACGCACACATAACCAAACACCTACATACGCACATACGCAACCACACACATATGATTTTGGTACACTAATTCATTTCGGTAACCTAATAATCATAGAAATCAAACCGAAAATATATGAACTTTTGTTAGGTAATGGTGATGGTGATGGTAATGTTGGTGGTGATGTACGAATAAGAGATTTGATTTTTTTTTCCTTCAGCGTATTTAACTAAGCTGTGTAACTAAGATATACTAACAACTTGTTTTAGTTGTGTAACTTAGCTGTCTAAACTGTGTAACTAAGCTGTCTGTGTAAGTTGTGTATATACTGTGGGAGGGAAACGTCTATTCTTGTTTTAGTTTTCTCGTTGCTATATTTTAACAAAGTCGTTGCTTATTAATATGACTAAGATTTGCAACTAAGGTGTGCAAATCATTGTGCATATGTTGTGGGAAACATCTATACGTTTGTCCTTACTGCGCGTCTGTCTTTACTGCTATAAAGAATATTTTTGAGGGACTTCTAGCTTATTTTCCCTATTTATAAATGTGTTTGTAAACTAGAAAAACTTTTGAAATCATATAGCTTAAAACCAACTTTTTATCTTTATTTTTATTATTAAGTAATTCAAGTCATTACAAGGGGAAGTAGTGGGGAGGGGGGACTCGAACCCTAAACCGTTTACCCTATTGGTAAGGCTAGATATCAGCTCTCTTAATAAGGGTTCTTTCTTAATAAGGGTTGGTTATCTTTATATATAAAAGAAAGGTTTTCCCCGAAACCCTAGACCCATTTTGGTGAATATTTGTTGCCCTAAGTGTAATTTTGTAAGAAAAAAATCTGACTTCCTAAATTTTCTACCGTATGCATTGAATAAGTGCACACAAAAAAACTGCCACATATATAGAAGCAACGTGGTGCACGTTTAAATGAATGAACCAATCAGATTTATCTTCCTCCTTTGTAGGGTTTCATAAGGTTTCAATATGTTACGTTATTTAAGTTTTTCACTTTTTTGTTTCCTTCTTTTCTCCTAATTTATTGCACACTTGCACACGTTCATTAGATTAGTTTTATTTTATTGGGGTATTTTTTTATAAACCCTCCACTCTAAGATTGTATAGGTCCTAGTCCAAGTCATAAGTCCTATTTTTCTAAACCCCCCTATTAATTTTTTTGGCTGATTTGCCCTTTGCAATAAAATAGGAAAATTTCTTTTAAAAATAATTATTCACCAAATCAGATTTTTTAGCTAAAAATGAGGCAAAGAAATCTCGTGAGATTGAAACTGCAAAATCTTACCTCTCATTTCTTTTAATTTATCCAATAGCCCTAATTCTCAAATCGACAAAAATGTTGTATATCTTCACACCGCCATCGAAGGGAGAAATTGCCTCGTTCTCTTTCAATTTACTCACTTCTCGTTCTCTTTCAATTTACCCAATAGGCCTACTTCTCAGATCGACGGAGAACTGTAATTCTGCAAACTGCCACGGAAGAGAAAGATCTGCAAATCTGGTCAAATTAAAACATGCAAAAACTCTCCTCCATTTCGTTCAACCAAAACTCTGTAATCATAGTACCTTATTGCTGAGATTGATGTAGTTTTGAATCCGAGAAGATGGCGCAAAATCGGAAACGTACAGGTAATTTGCTATATATTTCATTTTTTTGTATTTTTTTTTAATCGCGATTCATTGACGAAATACAATGGGTGTTTTTATGAATGAAGTCAAAGACAGAGATTTGGAGCCTACGACCTCAGGTAATAACTTTGTTTTCTGCAAATAATATTTTTTTGTTTGTTTTTTATTTTTATGTCTATTTTGCACTTTGATGTTTATTATGTGTTTTGCACTTGCTGTCGTATTGTATATTGTATTTTGTATATTTCATTAACTTTTGGTGCCATGTCAATTTTTGCAAACCTATTGTATTGTTGGTAGTTCTGTTGCAATTTTGAATCTGTGTATTGCTATTTGAAATTACAATTGGCACATTGGCACTTTGTTGTTTATTTGAAATTACAATTGGCACTTTGACACTTTGCTGTTTATTTTGGGTATTGCCCTTGATTTTACTGTTTTTTGTATATTTTGCACTTTGCTGTTTATTTTGGGTTTTGCTTATATGATGCGTATTTTGCTCTTATATTATATTTCAATTCAATTTTATTGTTATCATAGTATAAGTTGCATTTTACTGTAATATTTGCAGTTTGGTGTCTTAACAAATGGTTTCATCTATCATAACAAAATACTTGTTGAAAATAACTTATTATCATTGATCGTTTGCATTTTGCAGTTTGTTGTTGACAATTGCATTTGGATATAGTTATTTGCATACTATTATTTGGTTGTTGTTGCCACTATTTTGTTGATGTTGTTGAAGTTTATATTTTTATGTTGTTGTCTGCAACTTGAAGTTTGTTAATGTTGTCCCTTTAGACGGTTTTCATTTTAACTTTTGCAGTTCTGCATATTTTAATTTGCAGCTCGTTATTGCAAATTAATATTAGTTTTTTTTTCTTCTGTGGGAATAACTATGAAAGGTTTCACATATTTTTGGTTATCTTCCTAAACTCATATTAAAGTTAATGCGTGTGTGGCTTTTTTTATCTTTTGTATTTTCCCGTTTCATAATGTATTGCATATTGCGAGTAATTGTATTTTTTTGCATCTCGTTGTTGCAACTTTGAACATTGTATTTCTCTATCGGGATTCTATGATGCGTTTTGATATTGTAATATGCATTGATGCAAATTTGTGCATATTTTGATTGGAAGTTTTTTTGGTTGAACTCGTATTTTACCGTCGCTGCAACTATAGGCCAGAAGAAAACAAACAAGAGATTCATTAGAGGTTGATGCTACTGACACGATCATGTTTCTAGAAGATCCCCGATTACGTTTGGAAGTTGTGAATTCAGTCGGACGTCGAGACTATGTCCGTTATGACATCAACCCAGCCATAATCAGTTATGATAGATTGTAGTTTGTTTATAGACTATATTTCAACACTGCTTGTATCTATTGATTTGTATCTTACAAGATTTTGTATTTAATGTACTGCTTTATTCCTAAATAAAAATGGTTTGTTGGTTTGTTATATCATCTTTTATTTCATATTTTATATTTTAAAAATATCTAATATTGTTCGAGGAAGAATAAACTTGAACCTCTGATGTTTGAGTAAATTATCATTAGTTCCATATTGTGTTGTTTTGAAAATACATTTGTAAACAAATATTTTTGACATATGGTAGGTGATTCCGTATTATATTTATTTTGCTATTTATTTTTGCTGTTATAAATTGCAGTTTGTAAGTTGCTAATTGTATTTTGCAATTTGTTGTTGTAACTTGACACAAGTATTTTGCAATTTTGCTATTTATTTTTGTTGTTATAAAATAGAAAATAAAAAAAAAAATTAAAAAAAAGGAGAGAGATAGACGTGATTGAGAGGAGAGATAGGAGTTAGAGAAGAGAAAAGAAAGGGAGGGGGAGACGTGAGGGAGAGGAGAGAGAGAGGGGAGTTAAATGAGAGAGTGAAATGTGGGATTTTATTCATATATTCAATAAGTAACTAAATTAATATAAATAATAATTAAGGGTATTAATGTCAATAGAAAAATAATTTAATTTAATTTATATTAAATTTATTGGTCAAGGGACCTATAGCTATAATCAACTAACAAAATGGATCCCCAGCCATATAAGTTTCAAATAAGGGGGTTTCAGCTAATTATCCCTATTTTATTTTTGTCTTCTTTTTTTCTTCTCTTTTTTACGTTAGCCACTCTCTTCTTAACCGCCCCATTTTCCCCCTTTTTCTCAACGATTTCTCAATCTCAACTCCCACAAATTGTCCCATATATATGTGTCACCAAAAAACTAAAAAATATCGGTTTACAGACAGTATTTGATTTGCCTCTCTTTGGTCGTACCAATAATCTTCAGTGTAAGCAATTATTTGTCTTCGTTTTTGTTAACAATTCAACTAATGGTTATTTGTTTTTCGTTTTTGTAATGTTCTTCATAAAGTGTTCGATGTGTTTTCCCCTGCTCGAATTTAACGAATATTGTTTTTCCACCTTTGTTGTTCTCTTTAACTAACGACTTCACAGTGTTTTTTTTTTTTTTTTTGCTATTAGGTGTTTATTGAAAATTTCTTGGACAAATTTATATGGGGTACATGGGAAAGATTTGGTTAAAGAGTTATGGCTTATCAGACTTGGATTTGGACTGCAGGAAATCATGAAATTGATTTTGCTCCTGAAACTGTAAGTGTCATAGAAATTATTATTCGAAAATATGATCTTCTTACATGGAAGTAGAATTGTATTTATGACAAATTTGCAGTCATTTATTGCAGTTTGTAAAAAAACTTTTAAGCCTTATCCCTTACAAAGCATCATCAAACATCACTCCTTTTTTGTACTCTATCAAGAGAGCTTAGTATACATAATTTTGTCACCACACCATGTCCGGCATATGGTTAAAATAGTTTCAATTGTGTTTTTATAGATGCTTAAAATATCGGTATTTTTCAGTTTATTTTTAATCGCTTGACATCTCTAACTTTCTCTCTCACACATTCTTTTATTCATGATTTATTCATCGACTTTGTATAGAAATGTTTCCTCAAATTTTTCGAATAACCGGGCTTCACAAATGGGGTTGCGCTGCTAAAATCTATACAGGATTGTCCTGATGGAATTGGATTTCGGCAAATATTACTAGGTGTGTTTGTGATGGGAATCATTTTTATAAAGTTGGGGAGTTGATCGAGGTGTTTGAAGCTGTTGCTTCTCATGGCTCTGGCAACATCACATTCCACAAGGTAGTTATTTGTATCCTTTTCTTTTTTCTTATTTTAACTTTGTTTATCTTAGTAGATTTTTTTTTTACATGGCTACATGGGATTTTTCTCTGTTTTCTTTCATCCAGATATTTGTTTATTATTAGATTTAATGGATCTTCTGATGTTATAGTATTATATGGAATTTGAAATAGTTGTTGTTTTTATAGAATGTGAGAACTAAAATGACCACCACTTTAATTTGTTGTTAAAATGTTTCAGGTGGTTTATCTTCACAGATCTCCACCGATTGTTTGACATCTTCATTTGCATAACAATATAAAAAGTTATGATTTGAACATACACACACATATATATTGATACATGACATGTAAACAATTTACTTACAAAAGAAAACTAATTCATAATCGGGAATTCCTAATGCTTCTTATAGGCATCAATTTAATTAATTACAAAACTTAACTACATATTTACCGTGCATCGCACGGGGTAGTACTAGGGGTATTTTTAGTAAAACATAATTAAATTTTAAAATTAATCATCTGTTTCTTTATACACATGTTTATGCAAGTTATTATTTTTCTCTTTTAGTCTCATTTTTTGGACGGTTTCTTTAGCCACGTTCAATTTAGTTGAGTTTTTCTTTTTTTTCCTTTTTTCTCTCCCTTCTTCTTTGCACACGTTCACTGTTTTCACTCATATAATAGAACCGTTTTATCTTCTCCTTATATTTCTCCCCCCTGCAATTTTTCATGGCGTATGAGATTTTTAATTTTTCCGTTCTTCGACCATGCGAGTTGCGCCCCAGTTATTAGAATATTGTTTAGCTGCCAAAGCCTGAAAGTAAAATCTGAAATTTGCTTATGAAGAATTGAAAGTGCCTCCTCAAACCATTGCCATAATCATTAAAAGGTATTTTAGAAGAAGAACCTTTATTTTTCTCTCTTTTTATTAGTTTTGATTTTGATTTATTTTCATCTGATATGATTTAATTGGAGTTTTTCGTCAATAATTTTCTGAAGTTAGATCTCATATGAACTTTCATCAACGTGGATCTTTTTTTTTTGGAATTTGTTAAATCCTATTTTTTAATGATCATTGTTCATGTAGATGGCGTGGGATTTAGTCTCCAACAAAGAGCACGTACTGTAGATTTGTTTTTCTAACTTCAGTTTTGTTTTTAGTTATTTTCATGGTGAATTGTTTGCTACTCTCGGACAGGACATGACAGATGCATGTTTGTGATCAGAGACTTGACGTCGTTTATGGGCTACAGGTAAATTTCATTGGGTTGTATTGTTTTCAACAATAATTAGTTTAACTTGGTATTCATATAATCATATTATATTAGGATATGGTTTTTTCTTCCTGTCTTGAATTTATTCAAATGATTTATTTTTATTTATTCTCAACTGTGTTGATTTATTTAGTAGCTATGGTTTCCAAATTTATTGTATTTGCATTATTTTACAGATGAAAATCAAGTCCATAATGTGTCGATTTATGCAGGATAGTTATCGATGTTGATTGGCTGTAATTCAATCCCTTCCTGCAATGACACCTCTTGGGTGGATGTTTTGTCTCTCCTCCGCCGAGCCTCTGACGGTTCGTTTCTACTCATCTAATTACAATCTTTTTTGGTCGTTTGGCAAATTATATATGTAAGTGCTTTCTTCACCTGAAATCCAATTTTCAAAAACTTTATATTCTCCTTTATTTACTCCATGTTTGTGTAGATAGTTCGACTGTTTAGACTGTCATCTTTAACCAAATCTGAGCCTGAAGATAATATCTCCCAAAGTTGTTTCGTAAGTTATTTGTACCATTTTTAGTTTCCTTTTATCCATGTTTTTATTTCTTACAAATACACATTAAGATCCTGTTAAAAACTTAACCCTCGATGTTGAGTGTTGGTCATTTTATGTATTTTGCTCCGTGGCTATTTTTTCCAGTTATCTTTTTATTTGATGCGAATTCCACATACGAGAAATGTATTTTACTGCACTAATATTCTATCAACCAACTGTTTTATCACGGGTATGTGACTTTGTCAATTTTTATTGCTAGATTATTTATCGATTTGGAGTTTCATTGCGGTGTTTTCTTGGGACTTCGTCTTCATACTTCAAATGCAGACCAGGCCTTATCTACATCACCTCCGGGCATATTTTTTGTCAACAGTGTTCATGTTTTTTATTTTGTTTACCTTTGTTTGATACAAGACTTTGATTAAGCATAGCAAAAAAAAAAACATTTTTCTCTATTCCAGGTCTTGCTTTGGTTCATTGCTAGATTGTTTAAAATTATTAATGTTTTCAATGTTCCCTGTTTTTATTTGTAGTATTTTCGGTAAAAGTTTGTCGTTTATTTGCTCTTCTGGAATGAAGTCTTAGACAAGACAAGACCGTATTATCTAAGACAAATAAGGGGACAAACATGCGTGAGATCACGTAAATATTTGGATAATTTGGTAAAATGTCATAACACTTAGTCTTGACACTGTTTCTTTCTGATAAAAGTTGGATTCACAATTACAACTTAGGCTATGTTTGATAACATTAAGCATAGAACACTGAATGCTGAAAACATAACTAAATGATTAAGATGAAAGTCTTATCACTGAATGTTGAACGTTTAAGTTTGTTTGATAACTGAAAAAGCTATTGCATCAGAATAATATAATTTTACGATATTAGCCCTTATAATTGGTAAACATATATTTATTTACTAGAAAAGTTATTAACTATGTCCATTGTAATTAATAATGTATTATATTTCTTTTTCACAAAATTTATCTAAATTAAACATTTTTTATATATAAAAAAATAAAATTTTCAATTTTATTCTGAACATTGATTGTAAAACTAATATATAATAGAAAGTAACAATGAAAAATAAACAAATTTCAATATTTCAGTAGTGGAAGGACCAAACTGTGGCAAATTACATTTTTATTATAAAATAATGAATCAAAAACAAATTACATAAACAAGCTTCGAAACATTTGACAAACTATTAGAAATGCCACCACTTTCATTCCGAGTTATGTTGTCTTCAAAAGGTCCACCACTTTCAACAAATTTTAGGGGATAATTTTGTCTACATTATATTCATTTATATTCAGCCGACCAATGAACCAATAAGACTTGAGTTTTCGGCTGAATCGGTCAGCAGTAATTGGTTCCATTCAGAGTTATGTACCAAACAAACTGAATTGCTTCTATCTCAACAAATAAAAGTTTAAGTTGTATTAAGAGGTCATTAAGAGGCAATCAAACAAGGCCTTAGAAAGATCTCTGTTATATTATGCATTTATTATGATGTAGTTTTAATTTTCTTTTCGTGGTACTTTGGGATGCATACTCTTTTGGATTGTATTCAAGATTGTGTACTTGCAACCCTTCGATTCATAATCATTTTTTTTTCTCGAGTACTACCCGTGCATCGCACGGGGAAGATTACTACAGTTAAACCTCTATAAATTAATACTGTTGGGACCATCAAAATTTCATTAATTTAGCGAAATATTAACTTATCGATAAATTAATAATTATTAATTTATACATTAATTAATAAATTATTAATTCATGAAATTACTTTTATTATTATTTTCAATAAATACATTTTTTTAAAAAAAAAATTACGTGTATATTATTCATTGTACCATTCGTCAATGCATTATAGAGCCCGTTTCACGAACGGAAGCTCTTAAAGTAGCAATGGTATAGAACGATTTTATGTTGAGTTATGACAAAACTATACCGAAAGTTCTAACTATGTTAAGAAAAGTGAGGGACGAGATTTATGGTAATGTGAACTTTAACAGAAACAAGCAACAATTAGATTGTATTGTATTAAACTTTCATTGATCTATAAAATATGAACTATACCATGTAATTTAAGAATTATTTGTATGCATTATTAATTTATATATTATATGGGGCTTCTTAAATTTTTCGAATGTGTATTATCTTATAAATTTAGCGAATTATTAATTTAGCACGTTGTCCCCGAGTCGGGACCGGGAAAATTTATTATTTAAGCGAGATTATTAATTTATCGGGTATTAATTTATCGAGGTTCTACTGTAGTACCAACTAATTTTAAGAGAGGTAAAAACCAAAAATAGTTTTAAAAATACTCAAAAACTGATTACGAACCCAAAAAAAAAAAAAAAAACTCATAATCAGTATCTAAAAAGTTTTTGCAAACACCTACCTGTTTTACTCTTCATTCAAAACCACTACTAATTTTCACACTTTTCACAATTAAAAAGGACCATCTGACATCAATGAATAAAACAAAATATTATTACATTACATTGCATAAAGAAAGGGAACTATAAACTGCCTGAAAATTTTCCCACCATCTGATACATATATATATGGACACACCATTAAAACCTACATGATTTATATACTATATTAAATAAATAAATAAAATAAAATAAAAAAAGAAACACACAAGTTCAAGTGCACACCAAACTGACCAAAGTCCAAAAAATATCATATCAAAAGAAAAAAAAAATCGACTACTTGGATTGAGTCTTGTGATGTTTGAGAGCTTCAAAACGAGCAGCCAGTGCATCGTAATCAGGCAATTTTGGATGAACACGTCTATCCGGAACTTGCGGCGCTGGACGATCTGGCGCAGCTCTATTGGTCCCTGCTGCTCCTCTATGTGGGCCCACCTCTGAGTAATCATCATCATCATCAGAGTCAGATTCATCGTATTGAGGTGCATTATTGTAGCTATGCCTTCTATTGATTTTCCTAGCTTCACTCTGCCTCTGCGGTGGCGGTGGTGGTGGCACTTCCATCTCGATTTCTTCGTCGTAGTCCGATGATTCGTCGAATTTGATATTTGTGTGCGCTCTCTGACAGTTATAGCTCTGTCTTCTATGCATCTTTCTACCATGATCAGAGTATTCGGAAGAAGGATTTATCCTCTGATGATCATCGTATTCAGCTTGAGAATTTTTAGGCAAACTAATGTTATTATTTGCAGACTGGTAAGAAGAAGCCAAGTGGGCGGCAGCTTCAGCAGCGGCAAGTGCTTTCTCAGCGGCGACACCGGCAGCTGATGCCAGCTCTTGAAAATTCGTCATATTGGCTTCTCCTCTGTTCAACAATATGATTATTTATTTATTTTCTTTTTTTGGGTACAAATAAGATATGAATTTAATGGTTAAATGCGCAATCGAGTAATTACCTGTTTGATGCAGCATTATTTGGCATATTTGGCTCTGGAGGTTGCCACGGAACTTGTTTTACAGGTAAACTTGTAGCACTCACAAAATTGTTTGGCCCTTCCTACAGAAAGAAAAAATGGAAGGGAATAAGCGACGGAGACTCAAGTGCATTGTTGGCATAACCTATGTCTATGTAAGAATGTGTGTGTGTGTGTGTGTGTGTGTGAGAGAGAGAGAGAGAGAGAGAGAGAGAGAGAGAGAGAGAGAGAGAGAGAGAGAGAGAGAGAGAGAGAGAGAGAGAGAGAGTACAATACGCTCTTCCGGTGGCTTCAAAAGCTCCACCTCGGATTCTGTGACATCCCACTGGACCTGATATTCCTTGGCTATTTCCTTCAGAACTTTCATTTTTACTTCACCCGACGGTGTCTTAACAGAGAGCTTCTCAATAAGCTGCAGCAAGATAAAAAAGCAACCCACTCAAGTTAATTTTTCTAGTGTTTCACTCGATCTATTTCAAAATTCAAAATTTCAAATTTTCAAAATTATATATATAATATACCATGCGATTGACACCGGCATTGGGTCGTAGATCAGTGGCTGCAGATACGAAATCTTTGCCGTACTTCTTCTGGAAAACATCTCGAATGGATAACAGCTCCGGAATATCTGAGCATCGTGGGCCTGCAAATATTAAACTCGATATCCCTTCTTTAAGGTCAGCTGGGCATTCCCTGTAACAAAAAACAAGTCGAAACAAACAAAGACCAATCATGCTTATTCATCATACACTTAACACTGACGAGTACATAGTAAACGAACATTCATAGGTTTATATGCAGAACAAGAACACACACCTCTGCTTTGCAATGATAGAAAGCCTGGCGACAACAAGCTCACAGAAAAGCTCGATTAACTCATTTGCAGCCATTATATTCTGTTCTCTTATCACATGTTCAACCTACACCACCATCCATGAAAGCATAACGTAAGCACGATGCTTTGGTAACGCGCATACAGTTTAACATAAATATTCATTTGGTTTGTTAGATAAGTCATGATTTACTAAATAATGAGGTCTTATTTGATTTTCGGGTTAGTGCATAAACTTTTCGGGCCGGCCAACACTTAACTTTTCAACTGCTATGCTATGAAACTTAACCCTTAAGTTCCTTTTCGAGTCTCGAGAGAGAAAAAACGAAACTTGGGTCCATTCCATAAGAAATGTACATCCAACCTCAGACGAATACGCTTCAATTTAACGAATAGCTGATCAAACTCAAAACTAATAATGACAACAAAACAACATGGAGATTGAGTTATTACTTAATAGCGAAGACTGTCATTTTAATATTTATACAGAAAATTTCCTACTCATTTTTTTTCGAAACCCTAAAATTGTAGCCTTATTTTCTAGCCAATCCTAGTTTTTTTTTATATATAATTAACCTAAGCAGGGCAAATTCGTCTCTTGAAACGTCAATTAAAGTCCTAATTCAAGGGTTTCAATTACAAAATCAATTCTCCAAACAAAAAAAAAAAACAATTTGAGAAGAGGTTTAATGTAAGTAAAAAGGTACCCGAATACGAGCAGTGGCATCTTGACCAGACTCGAGGAGCATAGCAATGTCACGCCTCATTTGCTTTATCACCACATCTCTCTTGTTCCTCAGCAGTTTCACTCTCGCCACCGTCATTTTCGCCATTGTTTTGCTTCACACACACACAATCACACACACACACAAATTAACACAACTAGAGAGAGAGAGAGAGAGGAGAGAGAGAGAGAATGAATGAATGATTAAATAATCGAGACGAATGGGTGGTGGTACCATTTGGAAGGATTGAAGCCACGGCGGAAGAGAGCGAGTCCCATCTTGACGGCCTTCTTCCAGTGGCTTGTGGCGGCGCTTCCCACTGTCGTCATTTTTTTTTCTCCAATTCCTTGTTCGCTTTTGTAACCTCCGACTAAAAGGAAGAGCGTCGTGACTGTGTGTGTGTGTGAGAGAAGAGAGAGGAGAGAGAGAGAGGGTTGTGAGCACAACGGTCGAATACAAGGAAATTATTCCTTTTATTTAATTATTTTATTTATTTAATAGAATTTGTTATTATGACGTGGCATCTGTAGGAAAGAAGGCCCATTCCTTTCGGCCGACTTCTGATAATTTATGGGAAATAGAGCCGTTACTTGACTTGGACCCTTTTTACATTTACAACATCGATGTTGTTGCTAAAGAATCCTATGAAAACTCATTGCTCTTAATCATGGTTATAACTTATTGGTATCGGAATTGGTACTTTTGAAGAACAAAAAAAATTGAGTTTTTTTTAGATAAAAATTAGTTCTATTTCGTTTCACCAAGAATCGAATATCGAAATTTCGGAAATAGGAAAGAAAAACTTGTGCATATTAAAAAGGGTTAACTGCAAAAAATCCCCTAAACTTTGGGCCTTTTTGCGCTTTACCCCCTGAACGGAAAAAAGTTGCAGAGTCATACCTCAACTTACTATATTGTAGCACCGGCGTTGAAATTGACCATTTTTAGCCAAATTGTTCCCTGAAATGCACATGTGCAACTCACACGTGCAAATAAAGGGGTAATTTCGCCATCTCACAAGGTTTTTGAAAAAAGAAAAGAGAAAAATGAAAAAAGAAAAAAGAAAAAAGAAGAAAAAATAGAGAAAATTGGCCTGCATCTTCTTCCTTAATCCATCTTGGCAACCGAACATGGGAGAGGAGGTTTTCACCTCTAATAAATCAGGAAAAAAAAAATAATAATAATAATCACACACCACCACTACCACCACCTCTGTTCCGCCGCTGCACCACCACCACCACAACCGCAACACCAATTTCATTCCTTGACAAGAGGCTAAATATAAATAAATCACAAAAAAAAAAAGGAAAAAAAGTCATCTTCTTCCCGTCACAAAATTTGTCAGAAATCGTTAATGTGGCAGCAGATAGATCCAAATTTGGGTGATCGGAACAGCGGCGGCGGAGAGGTAGTGTGGTTTGCATCAAATATAATGTAAGGATTCTACCCAAAGAAAGCTTACAAATGGAACTCAGAAGAGATGTTAGAAAATAAACCAGAAGATAAACAAATATGAATGTATAAACAGAAGTATGAAATTGAAGACAGCTCAGTCTTCCAAACCAATTCACACACACAGATCCACAAAGGTATCCACTGTTACACACACACACAGTCTAGGATTGCACCATACTCAGAACCAATCCCTCTCTCTGCACTCAAACCCCCCCCCCCCCCAAACCACTCAGATTATCAGTAAGACCACGAAGAAGAAGCACTCAGCTCCTCACCCACTCACCACAGACCCAACTCACAGAAGAAGAAGGCAAGGTGTTTGAAATTAGGGTTTCTATCTAGGTCTTACCCTCTGCCACACATCTCTCCGCATTAAATAGTGACTCCAGTCAAATGGAGCCGTTGAAGAGACAACTACTGGGACAAGCACGGCCAAGGACGGCGGCGGATGGCCCATGGTTGCTGGAGCAAAAGAAGAAAGAAGCAGAGGGGGACCAAAGGAGAGAACAGAGATTGTCTAGGGCACAAAACGGGAAAAGGAGTACAAGGGAGAGGAAAGGTCAACTAGAATGAACGGCTGAGATCACACCAGAACCAACGGTTCAGATTTAAGCCTTCTAGATTTATTCTGGTTTGGGCCTTTCCTAATAGACAAGTGTGTGTGTAATGGGAAATTGGGCTATAGGCCCAAGACACACTTGGGCCACAACCACAACAAATCTCCACCTTGGACCAAAGTGTATCATTAGTGAATTTTATGGTTTATTGGAAGTCATCATTGTTGTTTTTGATATACATGTAAAACACAAAGTAGTACTAGCATATCTTTCTGATTTCACATAGACAATCAGAAGAGGTTGTCACATAGACACAACACATTGTAGTTCACAAAGAAAAACATGCACACATTCATTCACACAGACAGCACATAGTCAGTCACAAGACTGTAGAAAATAGCACACAGCATTTTAATCTTGGGAAATTAGGTTCAAGTTTTTCAAACAAGAACGAAATTTCTCAACTGGTAAGCACTTAGTACCCATATCAGCAGGGTTGAACTCTGAGGGAATTTTTTCAAGGTCAATAATCCCTTCTTCCACAATTCTTCTAATAAAGTGAAATTTAATCTCAATATGCTTAGTTCTATCATGGAAGACAGGGTTTTTGCACAATTGTATACCAGACTGACTGTCAGAAAACACTACCACTTTGTTCCTGTAAAAACCAATTTCAATCAGCAGGCCTTTAAGCCAGATAGCTTCTTTGAAAGCCTCAGTTGTGGCTACATATTCTGCCTCAGTAGTGGACAGAGCCACAATGCTTTGAAGCTGAGATTTCCAGCTTACACAGGAACCATTCAAAGTAAACACATAAGAAGTAGATGATTTTCTGCTATCTCTACAATTTGCAAAATTAGAGTCCACATACCCACAGAGTTCACTTTCAGTTTTACACTTAGAAAACAGCAAACCAAGTTTCAAAGATCCTTTTAAATATCTAAGCAACCACTTAAGAGCCTCCCAGTGAGGCAAACCTGGATTAGACATATACCTACTCAGATAGCTCACAGAATAAGCAATATCTGGTCTGGTGCTGACCATTAAGTACATAACAGACCCTATAGCATTTGCATAAGGCACATTTTTCATCTAAGACATTTCAGGTTCAGTCTTGGGAGACTGTTCCCTACTTAACACAAAATGGGCAGCAAGAGGAACAGATACAGGTTTTGCAGATTGCATAGAAAATTTCTCAAGCATTTTTTCAGTGTAAGAAGATTGATTAAGGAACAATGAACAGCCTTTTCTATCTCTGATTATGTCCATGCCAAGTATTCTTTTAGAATTTCCAAGCAATTTCATGTCAAATTCATCACTAAGACATTTAATAACATAATTGATTGTTTTAATACAAGGGCTGGTCAGAAGCATATCATCCACATAAAGGAGCAAGAATACAGGAATTTTGGCAGAGTGTTTGAAATACAAGCATGGATCATAAGAACTTCTCAAAAAATTTAAGGATTTCATGCATGCATCAAATCTTTTATTCCACTGTCTAGGGGACTGCTTAAGACCATACAAAGATTTTTTCAATAAACACACATAATCAGGATGTTTCACATCAAGAAAACCTTCAGGCTGTTTCATGTATATTTGCTTATCTAATTCACCATGGAGAAATGCGGTTTTCACATCCATTTGTTTTAATTCCCAATCAAATTGAGCAATTAAGGCAAGCATTATTCTCACAGTAGTAAATTTCACAACAGGAGCAAATATCTCAGTATAATCAATTCCTTCTTTTTGGGTGAACCCCTTAGCCACTAGCCTAGCCTTATATCTAAGTGAATCAGATTCATGCTTAACTTTGAACAGCCATTTACAGTCAACTAATGAGCATTCAGCTGGTTTTGGCACAAGAGTCCAAGTATGGTTAACATGCAAAGATTCAATTTCTTCATTCATAGCATTCAACCAAGACACAGATTCATTAGATTTAAGGGCTTCCCTATAAGACTTAGGTTCTTTACCATCCAGAGACTCAAAGACATGAAACACATAAGATGCAAGCTGATAATCATCTAAATGATGAGGCCTAATGATGTTTCTTCTACTTCTGTCCTTAGCAAGTTGGTAATCACCAAGATTTTCCACATCAGGCACATTAGTATTAACATTTTGATCAAACACATCATTTTCAGGCACATTATTATCAGTTTCACTATCAGAATCAGATATAGTTTCATGTTGAGCAGGTATAACAGGGGAAGTCTCCACCTCAGCAGAGGTAGACTCAGAAGAAACAACAGACAAACAAGGAAACTCATTCTCATTGAATATCACATTTCTACTTATCACAGTTTTAAACCCCTGTTCCCCCTTAAGCCAGCACCTATAACCCTTAACCCCCTCTGGATAACCCAAGAAAACACATTTAACAGACCTGGGATCAAGTTTATCATGTTTCTGGTGCACAAAAGCAGAGCAACCAAATACTCTAAGATTAGACAAACTAACAGGAATACCAGACCACTTAGTTTCAGGTAGTTCACCACATAGAGGCACAGAAGGTGATCTATTGATCACATATGCAGCAGTTAAAATAGCTTCACCCCAAAACATTTTAGACAAGCCAGATGAATTTAACATGGACCTAACTCTATCAAGTAATGTCCTATTCATCCTCTCAGCAACACCATTTTGCTGAGGGGTGTAAGCTACAGTTTTATACCTCTTTATGCCAGATTCAACACACATATCATCAAATTCAGCATTACAGAATTCAGTTCCATTGTCTGTTCTCAAGGTTTTAATTTTCTTTCCAGTTTGATTTTCAATTAAAACTTTCCATGCTTTAAATCTTTGAAACACATCAGATTTATTTTTCAGCAAGAAAACAAACACTTTTCTGGAAAAATCATCAACCACAGAGAGAAAGTATCTATTACCACCATGACTAGGAACTGGGGCAGGGCCCCACACATCAGCATGTATATATTCAAGAATATCAGTGCATTTTGAAGAGTTAGGGAAAGGAGATACAGGAAATTGGACCTTAGTCTGTTTTCCTAAAATGCAAGAGTCACATATGGGCAGTTCAGACACACAGTCATTATCAAGATAATTGTTTTTATGCAATAACTCAAGCCCTTTAGCACTTATGTGACCTAACCTCCTATGCCAAAGACTAGAATGATCATGTTTAACAGAATTAGCATGCAACAAGGGTTCAGCAGAACACACATACAAATTTTGCATTCTAACAGCTTTGAACACAAACTGATCATCTTTCATAATGTTTTGGCAACCATTTCCCCAACTTCCATGCAGACCACTATCCTCAAGTACAGCCACAGAAAGCAAATTACTACTCAAATTAGGAACATGTCTCACATTTTTAAGCATAAGTTCAAAACCAGATTCAAACTTAAGGATAATAGTTCCTAAGCCAACCACATTAATACCACTGCTATCAGCCATAGACACATTTACATTTTCAGTTCCACATAGGATGTAAATAAGTGTCTATTAGGAGTCATGTGGTGTGTGCATGCAGAATCAAAGATCCAATCATTATCACATAGAGAAGAGATCACAGAGTTAACACAATCATGCACAGACTCACCAATCATGAAGACATCACCCAGATTATCAACAACAACATTAGCCTGTTCATTATTCTTATCCTTTTTAGGTTCAGAACATTCATTTGCATAATGACCAGGTTTACCACAATTATAGCATTTTCTGCCTTTGATCTTGTTCTTACTCCACTCTTTGCCCTTTTTAGGTTTTTGAAAAGACTGATTTTGGTTGTTATTACTGGAAGAGGCCTTGTTTTGAAACTTATATTTAGGCTTTCCTTTCACAAAGTTAACATCACCAAAAGATTTGTTACCCTTATTGGTTTTTAAATCCAGTTCTTTGCTTTTCAAACCATTTATAACAGTGTCAAGAGTAACCTGATCTCTGCCATACTTAATAGCAGATTTTACATCACTATAGGTGTCAGGAATTGCATTTAAAAGCACAATAGGAGTATAATCATCAATGTTTTTATCTCCAGTTAATTTAATGTCCTGAACTAGCTTTGTAAAAATATCCAGATTCTCATCAATATCTTTACTCAAATCCAGTTTAAATCTGAAAAACTTTTCAAGTAAAAACATTTTTGAGGGCAAAGAGGTTTCAGTGTACAGATCTTGCAGTTTTTCCCATAAAGCTTTAGCATTATCTTGCTTTCCTAATTTTCTAATCACAGAATCACTCACATTCAAGATCATCAAGGAATAAGCAAGTTCATCAAATTCAGCTTTCTTAGCAGCAGGTGTGGTATCTTCATAGTTTAGAGTAATAGCTTTAAAACATTTTTGCTGAACTAAAACACCTTTCATTTTCTGTTGCCATATAGAAAAGTCACCTTTCCCATCAAAAGGAGCAACAGGATATGCATTCATGATTCACACAGATGAAAGGCACAGAATCACAAGGAATCACAAGGAATCACACAGAATCACACAGAATCACACAGAGTTACAGAGTAACACAATAGATAATCAGATTGCCCCCCCCTTTCCAGATTCCTGCGACACTAGGTGGTCCGGACAAGAAAGGGTTTGCTGAGAGCAATCCTAAGCTACACGAATAGTAGGAATAATTGCGGAAAAATAAACCACATAGAGAGCTGGAAAAAATAAATCAAGTATGAGCACATCTGCCACACAGGGCCAAGTAGTGCCACACAGGGCCTCCACGCCACACTGGGCCAACTCAATGCCACACAGGGCTCCCAACCTCCACTGGAATAAAACCAGGAAACGAAAAACTAGGGTTTCAGAGTGACTTACCTTTTCAGAACCCAGTTAGGTTCTGTAAGCCTTCTTCAAGCAGATCTTCGAGCAACCAAGCTCTTGATACCACTGTAAGGATTCTACCCAAAGAAAGCTTACAAATGGAACTCAGAAGAGATGTTAGAAAATAAACCAGAAGATAAACAAATATGAATGTATAAACAGAAGTATGAAATTGAAGACAGCTCAGTCTTCCAAACCAATTCACACACACAGATCCACAAAGGTATCCACTGTTACACACACACACAGTCTAGGATTGCACCATACTCAGAACCAATCCCTCTCTCTGCACTCAAACCCCCCCCAAACCACTCAGATTATCAGTAAGACCACGAAGAAGAAGCACTCAGCTCCTCACCCACTCACCACAGACCCAACTCACAGAAGAAGAAGGCAAGGTGTTTGAAATTAGGGTTTCTATCTAGGTCTTACCCTCTGCCACACATCTCTCCGCATTAAATAGTGACTCCAGTCAAATGGAGCCGTTGAAGAGACAACCACTGGGACAAGCACGGCCAAGGACGGCGGCGGATGGCCCATGGTTGCTGGAGCAAAAGAAGAAAGAAGCAGAGGGGGACCAAAGGAGAGAACAGAGATTGTCTAGGGCACAAAACGGGAAAGGGAGTACAAGGGAGAGGAAAGGTCAACTAGAATGAACGGCTGAGATCACACCAGAACCAACGGTTCAGATTTAAGCCTTCTAGATTTATTCTGGTTTGGGCCTTTCCTAATAGACAAGTGTGTGTGTAATGGGAAATTGGGCTATAGGCCCAAGACACACTTGGGCCACAACCACAACAAATCTCCACCTTGGACCAAAGTGTATCATTAGTGAATTTTATGGTTTATTGGAAGTCATCATTGTTGTTTTTGATATACATGTAAAACACAAAGTAGTACTAGCATATCTTTCTGATTTCACATAGACAATCAGAAGAGGTTGTCACATAGACACAACACATTGTAGTTCACAAAGAAAAACATGCACACATTCATTCACACAGACAGCACATAGTCAGTCACAAGACTGTAGAAAAAACACAGAATCCCCCCCAAATCCCAATGGCCAAACAGGTCAGCAACTTCAACAATTAATTTTGGGGGTTTTGAAAAGAAATAACGCAATTTTTGGGGGTTAATAGTCAACGGAGACCGGAAAGTCAAGAAAATTACTTGACGATTAAGAGTGGGACGACGGTGCACTGGTCGGGGAATTGGGTCCGGGAAATCGACAGTGATATGGATGGTGCAGAGGTTTTATGATCCGATGAATGGGAGGTTTTGATTGATGGGGACCATGAATTGGGTCCTCTATTTCCATGTGGCTGAGTAGTCCTCTATTTCCATGTGGCTGAGTAGTCCTCTATTTCCGGTGGGCAGCGAAGCTGAGGCGGCGGAGGGCGAATCAGAGTCGGCGGCGGCGGACGGCGGTGGGCTGCAGAAGGACGAAGAGTAATTTTTGGTTTTTGATGGTGGTGACGTGAAGAAGATGAAATATTTTTTTATTTTTTTTAAGAGTTATTTATATTTATTAAAAAAATAAGAAAATAGTAGTAGGAGGAAAAGACCAATTTATCCCAACTCAAAACATGTGCTCCTCACGTGTTGTAGATTCCGGTCACTTTTTGCTAAAAATGGACAAGTTTTGTTCCGATGCTACAAATTAATAAGTTCAGGTATGCTCGTGCAACTTTTTTCCGTTCAGGGGATAAAGTGCAAAAACGTCCAAATTTTAGGGGATTTTTTGCAGTTAACTCTATTAAAAAACATGGATGAGATCAGCGGATTTCCAAAAGATACCTAAGTATAAAATATATAATAATATTTACGAATTAATGTAATTTTCGTCAAAAATAAAATGAAATTCAAAATTATTTTCTGAAATTAAAATCGGATCAAGAAAACCGGACTCGCATTTATTCTGGTTCCAATCAAAGAAATGGAAGAATCGAAAATTGGAATTTTCTGAAACAGAATGAAAAATAGGGTAAATTACAAACACCCCTGGTATGGTCAAATTACAAAAACACCCCTCTTGTTTGGATAATTACAATCACCCCCTCAACTCTTCAAATATAGTGGAATCTTCGAGATTATATGGAATATTATCACTTTTGTACCCGTTTTATCCCATTCAAACTCTACATTATGAAGCAAGATGATCATAATATGTAATTTTTAGCTTGTATATATCAGTTTGTGGTGCATCGAAAACTGTATTTTTACAGAAATCGAGTACAAACTAGAGCACATTTCACGGATCTAGATGATTATGTTGAATTTGGCACCATAAGGGTGGAGGTGTAAGAAAAAATTATAGTTGAGGGGGATAGTAGTAATTATTCAAACAAAATGGAGGTTTTTGTAATTTGACCATACCTTAGGGAGTGTTTGTAATTTACCCATGAAAAATACTGTTCCAAAAATAGAAAACTTTCAATTGGAATCGGCGAAATTGAATATTTTGTTCCAATTATCATCCCTAGTTGCGGGGATAATATGTATATTAAGGAGAATTTTGTTTATTTAAATTAACATGTAATTTGAGTAGTCGCCATGTTAGTCTAGCAGGTAAACATGACTACTCATATAGACGTCATATGATAACTCAGATATCTGGTAGAAATCCACATGCCTTAAAGAATTTCATGCGGCAACCTAACACTAACAGCTTAGACACCAAGCTAAGTGAATTGCTAGAGCTTAGACGTTGTCTCGTTGGCGATTTCCCTCCGACTGTCAAAGCAATGACCGATATTTCAATGAAGAGTATAACTAGAAAATTCATCCAACGTGTATAACATTCTTTTTTCTTCTTAGGGACTACGTTGAGACTGATCGGTCCGTTAGAGCATCTGTAGTGGAGTACCAATTTATTTTTTTGTCAGATTCCAAAACATATAGGAATTTATTGTGATCCGGTAGACTTCGGTTGCAAAATTCGGCAAAAAATCGGTCATAATCGTTTTTTTTTTCAAAATAAAAGTTTGGATTTTAATAAAAAAAATGAGTTTATGTTTTATTTTATTTTATGTTAACCGCTATTGTTAAAGAACCTAAGAGCAACTCCAACCCATATCAAATGGGGTTATCATTTGATAATCAGGATTATATTTTAATATCTCTATACAACTAGTGAACTCCAACCATAAGTATCAAAAAACAATTATCAAACAAATTTATGATTATTTATACATTATTTATTTTGTAATCCATTTTAAATAACTATACAAACCGATTTTTATGGTAAAATTTCATCAAAATCAATATTAATCAAGATTTTACCTTTGCAAACAGAAAAAAAAAAGGTTTTATCATGTGCATGTGTGTATACCACAAATAAGATTTAGAATTGAACAATCCAAATCTCCACAAATCTGCAATACTTTGACTGAATTGTACCAAAAATATTATTACGTATAAATTAAATACTTTATGACAAAGTCTTAGTTTGATTTCTTCAAGCCATATCTTCATAATTTTTGGTTACATTGATTCTATTTTTTTGCCTCTACATGATATATAATAACATGTTTGTGATGTAAATCCTCGACTACATCACTTGTTTCAAAACTCCATTATCTTGTATTTCTTCATTTCATCATGCATGGTCACATTAATTTAATGATTCTTATCCGACTTGGATTCCGATGATCTTGAAATGTTGTTAACGGTTGCGGAAGAGGAGGAATTGGAGAGAGAAAGACAACATAGGCACTACCGCGGGTCAGTTCCGGGTTGAAGCGTAGTCAATCGTAACAGAGCCGAAGGTCACAAAGACTATATTGTGATTATTTTTCTGATAATCCTACATATCATGCAGGTTATTTTAGGACACGATTTCGTATGTGCCGACCCCTTTTCTCTCGGATTCTTTCTAGCGTTGAGGCCTACGATCCCTATTTTGTTCAAAGAAATGATGCTACAGGCGTTCCTGGTTTATCATCTCTTCATAAAGTAATTGTTGCATATAGAATACTCGCATATGGAGTTATTGCCAATCTTTTGGATGACCACATACGCATAGGTGAGAGTACTTCTATTGAAAGTTTACGACATTTTGTGAAAGCGATTGATGCCATTTTCAGCGAAAAATACTTAAGAGCACCAAATCAGGTAGGGGTGAGAAAAAAAAATCGAGGAACCGAGGAACCGAACCGAAAACCGACAAAACTGGACCGAATTGCACCGAACCGAAGCATAAACCGCATACTCGGTTTTCAATTTTATGTGAACCAAAAATTTCGGTTCATATTCGGTTTTCCAAGTTGGAAACCGAACCGACATCAATACAATGTCGTTTCATTAAATATATATATTTTTTTTACTTGAACGAATTTCATTGATTTTTGGGCCTGTTTTGGGCCTACATTTGGGCTTGTGGGCCTACATTTGGGCTTGTTTTTTATTGATTTTTTTATTTCTGAATTTTGAGTTGATTTATTGACGTTTTTGGGGTGATTTTCGGGCCCTAATGAGCCCAAAACCGAAGCGAAAACCGAATCATTATTGAAACCGAACCGAGAATTTTATGAATCGAGAAGGAACCGAAACCGAACCGAAACCGAACCGGAACCGACCGGAACCGAACCGCAAGGAACCGATCGGTTTGGTTTTTTGTTTTTTAGGAACCGAACACTTCGGTTCTGGTTCCGGTTTGTGCCTAAAACCGAACCGAACCGTTTTCACCCCTAAAATCAGGGCAATTTATCTCGATTATTGCAAGTCAATGAGCAACGTGGATTTCCAGGGATGCTTGGGAGCATCGATTGCATGCACTGGAAATGGAAAAATTGTCGATCAACATGGCAAGGTATGTATGCCGGTCATTGTCGCACACCAACTATTATATTAGAGGCCGTTGCTTCGCATGATCTTTGGTTATGACATGCTTTTTTTGGAGTGCCGGGATCGCTCATTGATATTAATGTTCTAGAAAGATCTCCCGTCTTTTTAGAATTAGCCAATGGCCATAGTCCCCCTGTTAATTTTACAATAAATGGGAATGGTTATTCGATGGGTTATTATCTAGCCGATGGCATTTATCCTTCGTGGGCTACTTTTGTAAAAAAAATAGCAGCTACAATAGGCTTAAAAGCCAAATATTTCGCACAGTCCCAGGAATCTGCTAGAAAGGACGTAGAACGAGCTTTCGGGGTACTACAAGCACGTTTTAATATTGTGCGTGGACCAGCAAGGTTCTGGGATAGGAGACATTATCTTATATAATGAAAGCATGTATTGTAATGCATAACATGGTTATCGAAGATGAAAATGGCCCGGGTAGTATTGATTTTAATGACTTAACTCCAAATGTACAACATTCACGTGAGGGCGCAAATGATTTTATGGAATTTATTCAGACTCATCATCAAATACGAGATCGTAGTATTCATTCTCAACTCCAGCACAACCTTGTTGAGCATTTATGGAATTTACACGATCAAGATCATTCTAAATTTACATTATATACAATGATCAAGCTTTTTTTACTTTATTTTACATTGCATTTCATAAATTAGTACTTGGCATTTTCTTTCTATTATTTAAATAAAGCCGATGGTATGCTATTTGCATTTTGCATATGTAAGAATAAATGTGTGCAAATGATTTTTTTAAATGAAATTTCATTTCTTTTGTCATAGCAATATGCTGAAACCATGTAATGAAAGACAAACACAAAATTTCATAAATAAATGAAAAAAATAATCCTAAGTAGTCTCTTATTAAAAATGGCACAGTAGCATTATTTTGTAAGAAATAGCACAATAGCATTATTATTAGAAGTAAACTAATTATATTATACCATTCTTTCTCAATATGTTATTTTTCTTCAAATTCTATTAAGCTGCTTCAGTTTCCCCCATTCCAGTAGTGTCTTTCAACATAGTTTCGTTATCGACTCGCTCTTCTTCTATGTGTTTTACATTTTCATTCGATGTTATAAGCCTCTCGCGTTGAATCATTTTTTCGCGCTCTAAAGCCATCTTCTCTTCCCAACGCTCATTTATAACTAACATTGTAGACGATTTTGTTGGGAATCGGACACATGTACGCAGCGGAAAACAAAAATTTTATGCGATTTAAAAAACTTTAAAACACATAAACACATGCCCGATAATTGAAATCAATTAATTGCGTACCTTTGCGCTTCCAGCGAAATTAAAAACGACATACATGCTTAATTACTTAATCGCAATTAAATCAACTAGCATGCTCGCGTTTAAATCAAATAACATGCTCGCAATAAATAAAACGATTTTATGTAATCACATAAAATCATACAATAACGAACATACATATCCAATTTAAACTTAATCGAATCTATCGACAATTGATTCGAAGGTTTACCTCTTGAAGCGTGAGGTAGGCACACCAAGCAAAGCGGGATTGCTACGGAAACCAATCCGTACAATCCGGGGGGAAGGAGCAGCGGCGGACCAGCAGCAGCGGCAATACGAGCCACGGCGGCGAGTGTGACTCACGCGCGGTCTTCAGGCGGTGCGTGGGGATGCGTGCGGCTTCGGCTCGTGTGCTACTCCTAGATTCTTCGATCTTCGATCTTCCTCCTCTCGGATTTCACCTCGTATACTTCGATCTACTAAACACGTGGCACTAGACGCGTAATAGTTAAAAAACGGAAGAAAAAGAAAGAAGAAAAGGAATACCGAAAGTGATCGGCCAACGGATGGCCGATTCCGGCAACTTCCGGCGACGACGGTGCGGTGGCCGCGGGGAGGTGGCCGAGAGAGAGAGAGAGAGAGAGAGAGAGAGAGAGAGAGAGAGAGAGAGAGAGAGAGAGAGAGAGAGGCTAGGGTTAGGGTTTTTGTGTTGTCTTGTGTGCAAGACCTATAAATCAAGTATTTATAGTGTCTTGCATAAAACCCTAGCGGGCTTAAGTTGGACCGGGCCCAACAGCTTAAGTTTGTTAGTTCTTTTACTTGCTCGTCTCTCTCATTCCAATGATCGGAAAATTGTAACGATTACATTTTCGGAATCATTATAATGTCCTCGTCATTACGAGTGCCAACTCTCGATTTCCAACTTTCCAAAAGTGGAAACCCTAATTCAGTGCACTTTCTAAATTTGGAAACTTCCCGATTTAGAAAGTTCACTAATACGTTTGCCTATTCTTTCCCTTTTCTTATTCTCATTCATAGTTCGAAATGACGAATGTTGGACCCAATCATATTGACTTCCAATCATGCAAAGATAAACCATTTTATCTCTGACCGTTTATTCAAAGATCTCATGTGCACGAGCAGTGTGACCCTCGATGGTTCAGGTGTAAGCTAGCCGTGGGCCCACAACCCTTTGTGGTCAAAACTCGTCCCTTAGAGTTACGATTAAGATGAAACTCGTTTCACCTTAATCACCCAATGAATCAAGATTGGCGTCTAGCAACTACGCGTCATGATTCCCTAGATACAAATGAAGTGCCTGCAAGAACCTTCAGATATAGTTAACATACAGTACGGTCCCTTCGATACATATGTCCCGATTGAACTAGAGGCATTGGTTCGTCGAGACCTCTTTATTTTTTTAATGACGGTGCGATCGTTCTAAGTGTTGTAATCGTTACGTGCATGACTTAGAGAATCGAATTCTCTAACCATCACTTAGTCAGCTCTGGCCAGAGACTTAGAATGATTACAAACTTTCAGAACACACAAGACATCCAAGACTATTCTGGCGATCGAATCCCCGACTACAATGCACAAACCTCCCACTAGATTTCGGACTGCACGAACACTGGCCCTTGGGATGGTCCTCGGTGGAACTCAGGGACAAGTCATGATACAGCTGGTCCTCTAGTGAAGTCACGGTGATGTCTGGGTCATAAGGACTAATGGTGTACAACTAAACCATAGATATCTCTACTCGATTATTGGGAACCACTTAGAGATTTCTAGGGTGAGGGAGTTCAGTGAACTCGTCAACTTACGAGCACCCACTTATGCATGCCGATATCACAATACCGTTTACTGATGAGGTGCAATATACATACACTAAGTGCTACTCTCTTAATGGGAAAGGCCGATATCCTCATTGGTGGCGTAACCCTTCGACTAGGAACACGTTTAACAGTTATAATACTTAAGTAAATATCTCACGATCCGAACGATCAATTACTAGTACTTCTAATAACTGTAAGGACCACATCTATGCTTGTGACAAAGGGACAAAGATATAGCATGCCAAGTTGTTTTATCATTAATACGAATAAAGGTTCGTTTATTACCATAATAAATACGAAAGACCACAGCCTCATGTTGGCTTGTTGGTCACCTACTCTAACAATCTCCCACTTGACCTAAAGCCAACTACCCATGAATCGCAATCCCATCGACTCTCGATGTTTCTCGTGGACCGATCTCGGTATAGGCTTCGTGAAGGGGTCTGCAACGTTCTCTTCCGAGGTGACTCGTTCTACTTTAACTTCACCTCTATCAATGATCTCTCGTATCACCTGATACTTCCTCAGAATATGCTTCAACTTCTGATGGGATCGCGGCTCTTTAGCTTGCGCCACGGCTCCGGTGTTATCACAGTACAACGGTAGCGAATCACTAGCATTAGGAACGAAACCCAACTCTTGGATGAACTTCCTTATCCAAGTCCCTTCTTTTGCAGCTTCGGAAGCTGCAATGTATTCCGCTTCGGTAGTGAATCGGCCGTCGTGCTTTGCTTGGAACTCTTCCAACACACGGCACCACCATTAAGCGTGAATATAAATCCAGAGTTCGACTTTGAGTCGTCCACATCCGATTGAAAACTAGAGTCGGTAAAACCCTCTAATTTCAACTCGGCACCCCCATAAACCAAAAATATATCCTTAGTTCTTCGTAAGTACTTGAGGATATCTTTCACGGCCTTCTAGTGAGTCGGGCCGGGGTTAGACTGATATCTTCTTGTGACACTCACATCATACGCAGTATCGGGTCTCGTATATAGCATGCCATACATAATGCTTCCTATGGCAGAAGCATAAGGCGTCCTTTTCATCTCTTCGATTTCGCTAGGTGTTTGCGGACACATAGATTTCGAGAGACGAACCCCATGGGACATTGGCAACAATCCTTTCTTGGATTCTTCCATGCTAAACCGTTTCATAACGGTGTCTATGTACTGGCTTTGGGATAAGCCAAGCATCTTTCTTGCTCTATCTCTATAGATGCGTATTCCTAATACATAAGATGCTTCTCCCAAATCCTTTATTGAGAAACGTGTGGACAACCATGCTTTCGTTTGTTGCAACATCCCTACGTCATTCCCAATGAGTAGAATGTCATCAACGTAAAGCACTAAAAATATCACTGCCCTCCCACTAACCTTCTTGTATACACAAGGTTCCTCCGGATTCTTCTCAAAATCAAACTCTTTGATAGTTGAGTCGAACCTAATGTTCCAACTTCGTGTTGCTTGTTTCAATCCATAAATGGATCGCTGGAGCTTGCAAACCTTTTGCTCACTTCCAGAAGATATGAAGCCTTCCAGCTGCGCCATGTAAATTTCTTCCTCAATATCTCCATTAAGGAAGGCGGTCTTCACATCCATTTGACATATCTCGTAGTCGTACCACGCAGCTATGGCCAACAAAATCCTAATGGACTTCAGCATCGCGACTGGCGAAAAGGTTTCCTCATACTCAACACCTTGCCTTTGAGTGTATCTTTTCGCTACCAATCTAGCTTTATAGGTCGATACCTTTCCATCCACTCCAATTTTCTTCTTATAGATCCACTTGCAGCCTATGGGAACAATTCCCTTAGGAGGATCTACCAAGGTCCACACCTTGTTGGAGTACATGGAGTCCATTTCGCATTTGATGGCAGTTAGCCAATGTCCCATGTCCGCATCCGATACGGCCTCATTGTATGTTCTTGGATCTTGTCCAAGATCAACATGATCTTCATCATTCTTGAAGAGGAATAACCTATCCGGCATTTTCCGAACTCTTTCGGATCTATGTACCGTAGGTTCAGGAGGTATATTAGTGGATTGTTGTATTGGTTCGATTACTTGTTCTTGCGCTTGAACTTCACTTTGTGGTTCTTGAACTACTTCAAGTTCTATCATGCTGCCTTTTCTATCGGATAGAAACTCCTTTTCCAAAAAGGTGGCATTTCTTGAAACAAACGTCTTTGCTTCCTTGACATTATAGAACTCGTATCCCATTGAGTCTTCGGGATACCCCACAAAATAGCATAAGTCGGATTTACTATCCAACTTGTCTCCCACTAATCGCTTCACATAAGCGGGACAACCCCATATCCTAATATGTTTGTAGTTGGGTTTCGGGGAATGCCAAAGTTCATAAGGTGTGGATTTAACTGCTTTGGTGTTAACTCTATTCAGCAAATACGCGGCAGTATGAAGTGTATGACCCCACAATTATGCCGGTAAGTTCGTGAACCCCATCATTGATTGAACCATATCCAATAAAGTTCGATTCCAACGTTCGGAAACTCCATTGAGTTGAGGAGTTCCAGGTGGAGTACATTGAGATTGTATCCCATTCTCTTTTAGATAGTCAATGAACTCGATGCTCAAGTATTCTCCACCACGATCGGATCGCAGCTTCTTAATACTTCGTCCGAGTTACTTCTCTACTTCGTGTCTAAAATCTTTGAACCTTTCAAATGTTTCAGACTTGAACTTCATCAAGTACACATACCCATACCTAGAATAATCGTCGGTAAAGGTAGCGAAGTAGTTTTATCCACCCTTCGCACTAACACTTAGTGGACCACACACGTCTGTATGGATGAAATCCAAAAGACCCTCGGCTCGTTCCATTTTCCCTTTGTACGGTGACTTGGTCATTTTCCCTTTAAGGCAGGATTCACAAGTTTGTAGTGATTTCACGTCCTCCAAAGAGAACAATCCTTCACTAACAAAATCGTCCATCCTTCTTAAAGAGACATGACTTAATCTAGCGTGCCAAAGTTGTGCGGGGTTTTGATCTATCTCCTTGCGTTTTGCTGATATACCATTAATAGGTATTTCATTTGGATTTAGTTCATACAAGTTGTTTAACAGTCGTCCTTTGCAAATCAAATTCTCATTCTTTTGTATAATGCAAATCGAATTTCCAAAAACAAAAGTAAAACCTTCAATATCTAATACAAGAATAGAAATAAGGTTTCTAATGAGGGACGGAACAAATAAACAAACGTTCAAAACAATAGGAAAACTAGAATCCAATACATTTAAGTAAATCGTGGCAATGGCTTCAGTAGCGACTCTTGCTCCATTCCCCATCCTTAGGTAGGTCTCACCCGCTCTAAGGTTTCGACTTCTTGTCATTAGCTGCAAATCATTGCACAAATGTGAGCCACAGCCCGTATCCAAATACCCAAGAAGAAGAATGGACAGACAAATTTACATCAATGAAATACGTACCCTTTTCAGAACTTTTCTGCTTTAGGTAAGCCTTGCAGTTGCGGCGCCAATGTCCTTTCTTTCCACAATGATGGCAAGGATCATCAACTTGCTTGCTGACCTTTGCCTTCGGGCCCCCACTACCTTCACCCACTTCGAACTTGCTGTTTGGGAAGGGAACTCTTTCATTTCTCTTCTTTTGGGAAGAACTCTTCTTACCAGAAGTAGCAGCAATGAGAACAGACTTCTCTTTCTTAATGGTGGACTCGAAACTGACCAACATGTTCATCAACTCATCCAAGGGAGGATCTAGTTTGTTCATGTTGAAGTTCACTATGAACGATTCATACGAACTAGGAAGAGACAACATGATCAAATCCAACGAGAGCTCGGCCAGGAGGGTGACATCGAGATTCACTAGCTTTTCAAGGAGAGTGATCATTTTGAGACAGTGCTCGTGGACCGAAGTCCCTTCGCGCAGTCTCGCCGTGATCAACTCCTTTGTAGCAGCGTACCTCGATGCCCTAATATTCTCACTATACATGCTATCGAGATGAGCCTTTATATCGAAAGCATGCATGTGAGACTCATATTTCCTCGCAAGTGCGGGCTCCATGGCGGCTATCATATAGCACCTAGCATGTGTGTCATCTTTCTTCCATGCTTCATAAGTTTTCTTTTCAGCATCACTCGATGTGGCAGGTATAGTGGCGGGAAGTCTCTCGTTCAGAAAATAGAGACGTCCCTCAACGGTTAGCACAAGCTTAAGACTACGGAACCAATCTAGGTAATTAGGGCCATTGAGTTTATTGTCGAGGATTGACATTATGGGATTCTTAGACATGATTATCTGAGAGGTATAGAGAAGAGGATTATTAGAGATTTGCGTTAAGTGATTGTTATAATTAAATGTTTGGCCTTATGTTATTTAATTGTTCTCTCACTAATTTTATCGAGTTCCACTTCCCTCTAGTAGACAAACGAGAAAACTGATTTTTCTTAATGGGCTTTAGGTCCAATAGACAAATATAACCTGTAGTTAATCTAGCCCGATTATATTTTCCCAATAGTAGATCAAATCAATCATATCCACAATATGACCCTAAATTAATTTTCCTCACACTTGATAATGACCTAAGTTAATCTCGCGAGTATCAAAATCGTCATGTGTCAAGTCTAACCTACCAATCAAAGATGCTCATAGAACTTGATTATGCCAAACTAATGCAGTCCATAGTTAATCTAGCCGACCACGTTAATCGAGCATAACCCTTTTCTATGGCTACCTTCATCGCTATGTCAATTGAATTACAGCTTACTTTACCATAGCAGTCCCCGCTAACACGGCTTACTGCACTGCAGTAAAGGGCTACACATAATTCAACCGTTGGCAGAAGGAAAGAAAAATTCAACATATTGGTATTTTCTTTATAGCTTGAAATAATTCTTAATTAGATTAAGAATGAGGGATTAAAAGTTTTATCTCATCAGAAGGTTCGGATTGGTCTATGTGATTCCTACATCTATGTTCTCTAAAGGTATATGGAAACGCATATTGTCCAAAGAGGAACATACGACCTAACTACATAATTAATTACATTAATTAATTATCGAGTTTTTCAAAATAATTATAGAACCTCAACTCGCATAAATCATTCAAATAATGTTGAGGTACTATTAATTAAGTTGAACTATAATCAATATTATATTTGTGTTCTATTAATTGAAATCAATTTAACAATTTAAATTAATTAATTAATCTAACACCTATTTACTAAAATAGATGATTGTCGACTCGATTATCTAATTGGAATTAATTGAAAATAATTTTCCGAAAATTAAAATCAATTTGTTTAAGTTTAATTTTAGAAATCTGATTTTTTTTTTTTATTATTATTTCAGTGAACCGGTTCGGCCCAACCGGTCTGACCGGTTCGGACCGAAGCGGTCCAGTTCTGCCCGGTCCAGTTGACCCAAATCAGTGGGCCGGTTCAGTCGGACCGAGAACCGGTCTGACTGACCCGAATCCACGTGGATTCGGTCAATTGGATCGTGCATAACCATCGAACCGGCCGGTCCGACCGGTTCGATCCGAACAATTAAAAAAAACCGACATTTTAAAAATAACTTCAGATCCGATTTTCCAATTTTAAACAATTTTAAAGCTGGAACAATTCTGAACACTATTTCAAAAATATTTTAAACTTACGAAAACTCCCAATTACATAATACAACAATCGCTACGTGTACGCGGCGGAAAACAAAAATTTTATGCGATTTAAACAAATTTAAAACACATAAACACATGCCCGATAATTGAAATCAATTAATTGCGTACCTTTGCGCTTCCAGCGAAATTAAAAACGACATACATGCTTAATTACTTAATCGAAATTAAATCAACTAGCATGCTCGCGTTTAAATCAAATAACATGCTCGCAATAAATAAAACGATTTCATGTAATCACATAAAATCATACAATAACGAACATACATATCCAATTTAAACTTAATTGAATCTATCGACAATTGATTCGAAGGTTTACCTCTTGAAGTGTGAGGTAGGCGCACCAAGCAAAGCGGGATTGCTACGAAAACCAATCCGTACAATCCGGGGGAGGCAGCAGCGGCGGAACAGCTGCAACGGCAATACGAGCCACGGCGGCGCGTGTGACTCACGCGCGGTCTTCGGGCGGCGCGTGGGGATGCGTGCGGCTTCGGTTCGTGTGCTACTCCTCGATTCTTCGATCTTCGATCTTCCTCCTCTCGGATTTCACCTTGTATACATCGATCTACTAAACACGTGGCACTAGACATGTAATAGTTAGAAAAACGGAAGAAAATGAAAGAAGGAAAGGAATACCGAAAGGGATCGGGCAACGGATGGCCGATTCCGGCAATTTCCGGCGACGACGGCGCGGTGGCCGCGGGGAGGTGGCCGAGCGAGAGATAGAGAGAGCGGCTAGGGTTAGGGTTTTTGGGTTGTCTTGTGTGCATGACCTATAAATCAAATATTTATAGTGTCTTGCATAAAACCCTAGCGGGCTTAAGTTGGACCGGGCCCAACAGCTTAAGTTCGTTAGTTATTTTACTTGCTCGTCTCTCTCATTTCAATGATTGGAAAATTGTAACGATTACATTTTCGGAATCATTATAATGTCCTCGCCATTACGAGTGCCAACTCTCGATTTCCATCTTTCCAAAAGTGGAAACCCTAATTCAGTGCACTTTCTAAATTTGGAAACTTCCCGATTTAGAAAGTTCACTAATACGTTTGCCTATTCTTTTCCTTTTCTTATTCTCATTCATAGTTCCAAATTACGAATGTTGGACCCAATCATATTGACTTCCAATCATGCAAAGATAAACCATTTTATCTCTGACCGTTTATTCAAAGATCTCATGTGCACGAGCAGTGTGACCCTCGATGGTTCAGGTGTAAGCTAGCCGTGGGCCCACAACCCTTTGTGGTAAAAACTCGTCCCTTAGAGTTACGATTAAGATGAAGCTCGTTTCACCTTAATCACCCAACGAATCAAGATTGGCGTCTAGCAACTACGCGTCATGATTCCCTAGATACAAATGAAGTGCCTGCAAGAACCTTCAAATATAGTTAACGTACAGTTGATACGCGTAAAACCTACGTATGAAAAACCGCAAGTGTACAGTATCGCGTTTTGTAGAATAGTGAATTCCAGATATCGATCCACAGGGAATTAAGTTCCTAAATCTACCAAGTACCGTAATTATACTATCCTAAACTCTATCTAGACGAAGGAAATAATGGGGGATGAAATGAAGCAAAAAGGAAACAAAAATAAAAACAATAGAATCCGGAAATGCAACTTACACTCGATCCTATATGAAATGCATGTGACAAACATAACACAATTACGGAAATCGAAATACATAAATAAAACTAAATTATATGATATGCATGCAAAAGACCAAATCAAAATTAGCTAAACTCCCCCCAAACTTAAATCATGCATTGCCCTCAATGCGAAAAATAAAAGAAAGGAGAAAGAAATACGCCCTGAACAGTCGTGCCGCAGATTGATCAGTGTTCTACGGTTGCGAAAGTGTTCTTTGGTTGCACGGGGTGCCGTCAATTTTGGCACCGAGGGCGAATTGCCGGAATTGCCTAGACTTCCCGACTTCTTACTCTTCTTTTCTTGGGAACGAGATACCGGCAAAAATCAAGAAAATGGGTGAAATCTGGCTTTAAACCAAAAAAATGCAAAAATAAAAGAAAACTAACAAAATAAATGAAGAAAAATAAATAATGGGTTGCCTCCCATCCAGCGCCTGTTTTACTGTCGACGGCTCGACACAATTTGGACGGATTATGTCCAATCCAAAGCCTTGTAGATTGCGCATCCATCCGTCAGTCTTGATACATACTTTGCAATCATATCATGGACTAGACTGCAATCTTGTAATGACCATCCCAACCCATGGTACTTTTCGTTTACTTGGGAAATCAGTCGGTAGGAGACTAGGACGGGTTGCTTGCCTACCGATCTCTCAAACTCGTACACAAGATATTCGAGCTTTGGAGTAAGCTCTACCTCGAATTTGATACTCATCTCCTCGGTCACAATCAAATCCGGAGTTACAATGTGGATAGGATTTTGTTCGTCAAGTTCCTCTACCATCATCTTCATCTCACTCTCATCACACGCAAAAGTATCTACAGAACTGGGATGAATAATTCCCTCAAGGTGCTCAACCTCATCGTTCATACGAAAATCTGTAAATACCTCGTTGTCTTCATAAAGGATGGTCGGATGTGGTTTATGAATGTGACATCTCTGAAAATTTTCGAAAATATTTGCCAAAAAGTGGAGTTCTTCTTGTAGATAGCAGAAGTGCTCATTTGTTTGTGCAATTCCATTTTCTGGGTTCAACCTTCGATGTCTTTCAATATCCTCCAACTCATGTTGAATGTAATCAGCTCTGGATTGAATCTTGCAAAGAGAGAGATCATAAATCGAGGCCATCGATGTATACAAATCTGCTATACAAATAAAAAAAAATCAAAAGAAAAAAAAATGTCTAAAGTAAAGTAAGGATAGTTGGTAACGATATTAGTAAATTCAAGATTAACTAATTCCCCGGCAACGGCGCCAAAAACTTGATACGCGTAAAACCTACGTATGAAAAACCGCAAGTGTACAGTATCGCGTTTTGTAGAATAGTGAATTCCAGATATCGATCCACAGGGAATTAAGTTCCTAAATCTACCAAGTACCGTAATTATACTATCCTAAACTCTATCTAGACGAAGGAAATAATGGGGGATGAAATGAAGCAAAAAGGAAACAAAAATAAAAACAACGGTCCGCCAGTATAATCGAGGAATTCCGACGTGTGATGGCTTCTAGGGTAAAATCCACCAGTGTACTATCGATAAAGATCTACAAATCCGAATCTAATGTCAATTCTATGTTCGCTAACCCAGACACTAACGTACCCTAACCCCCGTCTCCAGTGTAGTTAGAGTCTACCCACAGATCCGACGTCTCCGTTCAGAACCTGATATTAAGAGAGCATTTAGGTCAAGTCCTTAAGGGCTACCCGAGGTGCATCACGTCTCCGTTTCCACAACCCGAGCTATGTTTTCCTAAAATCAAACGAGAAATCCTCTCTCGAGTTCATTCCCATTTAGAATCAATTCAATTGTTGGCCAAACAATCGAAAGCATTTAATACAGGAAAACATAAACAGAATCAAAGAACGACAAATAGATCACAGATCTGGAAATCAAAATCAATATATACAAGGTTTCATTTCCCTAAAAGAAAATGCTCAGTTCATTACAAACATAGCATCAAAATGAAGAACACGAGAAATTATAAACTAAACGTAAAGAAAAGCTTATGAAAAACCCGAGTCGAAACCCTCGTCGAAGCTTCCCGCGAAGAACTGGCGAGAACCGAAGAGAAAACCGAAGAAAAAGTCGAGAGAGAGTCGAGATCTTATCGAGATATTATCGAGAGATAATCGAGATATCGAAAAATGAAAAAGAGACCTTCTATTTATAGTGAAAAATCAAAGAAAAATATCTAGACTCGATTTCTGTGCCCAGATCGCGATCTGGGCTTCTTGGATCGCGATCTGGCAACCTCGAAAACTGCGCACCGCCTTCCAGATCGCGATCCAGGAAGTCCGGATCGCGATCTGCCCCAATTTTTCGCTGCTACTGGAATTTGCCACCAGATCGCGATCCGGTGATTCTGGATCGCGATCTGGCCTCTGCATTAACTTCAAACACTTTTTTCACCCTTTTTCAGCCCGAATTCGACAATTGTGCATTTCACAAAACTTGTAGCCCTTGAAGTTAGCTTTCTAAATCCACTTGAATCAGCCCAATCGGAGGTCGTATGCAAAAGTTATGCTTGAAATACCAAACACTGCCACAATCCGCGAGAATGCACTTTTGCACGTGTTTGGTTTGGTTCTCGGCTTCGCTTCCAAAATCGTTTCGAATCGGCAAAAATAGCTTCTCTTTACCTAAAATATAAATAAAACAAAAACAACATAATATATACAAATAAAGCCGAAAACTCGGACGAACGAAGACCAAAACTCGAAGATTCGATAAGTAAAAGTTGTGCAAAACGAACACTTATCACACCCTCAAACTTAGATCTTTACTCGTCCCGAGTAAATCAAAACAAAACAACAACAACCCAAAAACAAAAACGACGAAAGCAAAAAAAACTAAACCTAGGCCACTAACGTAGGGAAACACGATTGCATTTAGCGTATGCAACAAGCCGTTGAACCCCTGGGTACCCCCAAAGGACGAGTTGTGTCTCGTGAGGGTTTTCAGACAACACACCCACAAAGTTGCCGGATTGGTCAAAGCATTGCAATTAATTCCAAAGATGAAACGAGCTAGATAACCTAAAATCTTAGAATGACATACGGCTTAAGGTATTCGACTTTCCTACCGACGCAATTAGTTGTTTCTACACCAAAATGAAAGATAGACTCAAGAATCCGTAATTAAACAATAAACACAATCATCGAGGGTTTTGAGTAGAAATGTGGGTGAAAAGTAAGTTTTGATTCTGAAATTCAAAAACTCGAGTTGGGCATAAGTAGGTCTATTTATTCAATAGAAGAAATGACAACAACAATATTTTTGGTGATTTTCATCACAATTTTTTTTTCTTTCTTTTTTTTTTGAAACGGGCATAATCGTGACTCGTGCAAGGCCCGACACCACTGTGTTATCTCCCTGACCCATTTATCGAACTTTAGTCCAAGAAACCCCCAAGCTCGACAGCTCGGGAGACTTAGGCGACGAGGTGCACCCAACGGGTTAAGCTCGAGTCAGAAAGGCGGGGAAATCAGAGCGTGAATCACAACAATACCACAAATTATTATTTTTCTCTCTTTTTTTTTTTTTTTTTTTTAACATCGAACATAAAATAAAAACGTAAAGACCATTGATAGAACTTTTAGCCAACAACTGGAAATCGTGAACACATAATTCAATTTTAACTCGCCCCCCAAACCTTAGACTATTATACCCCTCAGAAAAGTGCGCTCAAGCTTAATCGGAAAGGATTCGAAAGGCTATCCACACAAGTTGCAAAAACGCAGTCGGAAGGTATATCTATAATTAGCCGGTTATCCATAATTTCAATTTTAAAATCAACTAGCCCATCTACTAATTCATTAATTGCTTTGCTTCAATAGAATCCGGAAATGCAACTTACACTCGATCCTATATGAAATGCATGTGACAAACATAACACAATTACGGAAATCGAAATACATAAATAAAACTAAATTATATGATATGCATGCAAAAGACCAAATCAAAATTAGCTAAACTCCCCCCAAACTTAAATCATGCATTGCCCTCAATGCGAAAAATAAAAGAAAGGAGAAAGAAATACGCCCTGAACAGTCGTGCCGCAGATTGATCAGTGTTCTACGGTTGCGAAAGTGTTCTTTGGTTGCACGGGGTGCCGTCAATTTTGGCACCGAGGGCGAATTGCCGGAATTGCCTAGACTTCCCGACTTCTTACTCTTCTTTTCTTGGGAACGAGATACCGGCAAAAATCAAGAAAATGGGTGAAATCTGGCTTTAAACCAAAAAAATGCAAAAATAAAAGAAAACTAACAAAATAAATGAAGAAAAATAAATAATGGGTTGCCTCCCATCCAGCGCCTGTTTTACTGTCGACGGCTCGACACAATTTGGACGGATTATGTCCAATCCAAAGCCTTGTAGATTGCGCATCCATCCGTCAGTCTTGATACATACTTTGCAATCATATCATGGACTAGACTGCAATCTTGTAATGACCATCCCAACCCATGGTACTTTTCGTTTACTTGGGAAATCAGTCGGTAGGAGACTAGGACGGGTTGCTTGCCTACCGATCTCTCAAACTCGTACACAAGATATTCGAGCTTTGGAGTAAGCTCTACCTCGAATTTGATACTCATCTCCTCGGTCACAATCAAATCCGGAGTTACAATGTGGATAGGATTTTGTTCGTCAAGTTCCTCTACCATCATCTTCATCTCACTCTCATCACACGCAAAAGTATCTACAGAACTGGGATGAATAATTCCCTCAAGGTGCTCAACCTCATCGTTCATACGAAAATCTGTAAATACCTCGTTGTCTTCATAAAGGATGGTCGGATGTGGTTTATGAATGTGACATCTCTGAAAATTTTCGAAAATATTTGCCAAAAAGTGGAGTTCTTCTTGTAGATAGCAGAAGTGCTCATTTGTTTGTGCAATTCCATTTTCTGGGTTCAACCTTCGATGTCTTTCAATATCCTCCAACTCATGTTGAATGTAATCAGCTCTGGATTGAATCTTGCAAAGAGAGAGATCATAAATCGAGGCCATCGATGTATACAAATCTGCTATACAAATAAAAAAAAATCAAAAGAAAAAAAAATGTCTAAAGTAAAGTAAGGATAGTTGGTAACGATATTAGTAAATTCAAGATTAACTAATTCCCCGGCAACGGCGCCAAAAACTTGATACGCGTAAAACCTACGTATGAAAAACCGCAAGTGTACAGTATCGCGTTTTGTAGAATAGTGAATTCCAGATATCGATCCACAGGGAATTAAGTTCCTAAATCTACCAAGTACCGTAATTATACTATCCTAAACTCTATCTAGACGAAGGAAATAATGGGGGATGAAATGAAGCAAAAAGGAAACAAAAATAAAAACAACGGTCCGCCAGTATAATCGAGGAATTCCGACGTGTGATGGCTTCTAGGGTAAAATCCACCAGTGTACTATCGATAAAGATCTACAAATCCGAATCTAATGTCAATTCTATGTTCGCTAACCCAGACACTAACGTACCCTAACCCCCGTCTCCAGTGTAGTTAGAGTCTACCCACAGATCCGACGTCTCCGTTCAGAACCTGATATTAAGAGAGCATTTAGGTCAAGTCCTTAAGGGCTACCCGAGGTGCATCACGTCTCCGTTTCCACAACCCGAGCTATGTTTTCCTAAAATCAAACGAGAAATCCTCTCTCGAGTTCATTCCCATTTAGAATCAATTCAATTGTTGGCCAAACAATCGAAAGCATTTAATACAGGAAAACATAAACAGAATCAAAGAACGACAAATAGATCACAGATCTGGAAATCAAAATCAATATATACAAGGTTTCATTTCCCTAAAAGAAAATGCTCAGTTCATTACAAACATAGCATCAAAATGAAGAACACGAGAAATTATAAACTAAACGTAAAGAAAAGCTTATGAAAAACCCGAGTCGAAACCCTCGTCGAAGCTTCCCGCGAAGAACTGGCGAGAACCGAAGAGAAAACCGAAGAAAAAGTCGAGAGAGAGTCGAGATCTTATCGAGATATTATCGAGAGATAATCGAGATATCGAAAAATGAAAAAGAGACCTTCTATTTATAGTGAAAAATCAAAGAAAAATATCTAGACTCGATTTCTGTGCCCAGATCGCGATCTGGGCTTCTTGGATCGCGATCTGGCAACCTCGAAAACTGCGCACCGCCTTCCAGATCGCGATCCAGGAAGTCCGGATCGCGATCTGCCCCAATTTTTCGCTGCTACTGGAATTTGCCACCAGATCGCGATCCGGTGATTCTGGATCGCGATCTGGCCTCTGCATTAACTTCAAACACTTTTTTCACCCTTTTTCAGCCCGAATTCGACAATTGTGCATTTCACAAAACTTGTAGCCCTTGAAGTTAGCTTTCTAAATCCACTTGAATCAGCCCAATCGGAGGTCGTATGCAAAAGTTATGCTTGAAATACCAAACACTGCCACAATCCGCGAGAATGCACTTTTGCACGTGTTTGGTTTGGTTCTCGGCTTCGCTTCCAAAATCGTTTCGAATCGGCAAAAATAGCTTCTCTTTACCTAAAATATAAATAAAACAAAAACAACATAATATATACAAATAAAGCCGAAAACTCGGACGAACGAAGACCAAAACTCGAAGATTCGATAAGTAAAAGTTGTGCAAAACGAACACTTATCAACAGTACGGTCCCTTCGATACATATGTCCCGATTGAACTAGAGGCATTGGTTCGTCGAGACCTCTTTATTTTTTTAATGACGGTGCGATCGTTCTAAGTGTTGTAATCGTTACGTGCATGACTTAGAGAATCGAATTCTCTATCCATCACTTAGTCAACTCTGGCCAGAGACTTAGAATGATTACAAACTTTCAGAACACACAGGACATCCAAGACTATTCTGGCGATCGAATCCCCGACTACAATGCACAAACCTCCCACTAGATTTCGGACTGCACGAACACTGGCCCTTGGGATGGTCCTCGGTGGAATTCAGGGACAGGTCACGATACAGCTGGTCCTCTAGTGAAGTCACGGTGATGTCTAGGTCATAAGGACTAATGGTGTACAACTATACCATAGATATCTCTACTCGATTATTGAACCACTTAGAGATTTCTAGGGTGAGGGAGTTCAGTGAACTCGTCAACTTACGAGCACCCACTTATGCATGCCGATATCACAATACCGTTTACTGATGAGGTGCAGTACACATACACTAAGTGCTAGTCTCTTAATGGGAAAGGCCGATATCCTCATTGGTGGCCTAACCCTTCGACTAGGAACACGTTTAACAGTTATAATACTTAAGTAAATATCTCACGATCCGAACGATCAATTACTAGTACTTCTAATAACTGTAAGGACTATATCTATGCTTGTGACAAAGGGACAAAGATATAGAATGCCAAGTTGTTTTATCATTAATACGAATAAAGGTTTGTTTATTACCATAATAAATACGAAAGACCACAGCCATATGTTGGCTTGTTGGTCACCTACTCTAACAGATTTTTCACCTTCTGAACTTTTTTCCTTTCTCTTCAATTTTTCTTTCGAAGATTTTTTACCCAAAGGCCGATCCTTATTAACTGAACATCCATTTTGATCTTCTAACGGGATTGAGACACCATCAAAATTGTCAAAACTAGTTGTTCCCTGCTTTTTTCTTTCACAAGTAACAAGCCACTTCCTCTCATGTTTCAAAAGATCTAAACAATGCTCAAACATGAATTGGTATTTATTGGTGGCAGCTTACATTTTTCTCGCTTCTTATAACCAAGAAAAAAAAAATTTAAAAAATAAATAATAATATCAATATGAACAGTTGAAAAGTGGGAAAAATAAATAAATAAAAATGAATGCATTTACCCTTCCATGATCAATTTGACCAGATTGATTCCTATTCTCAATTTGTTTCTGACAGCTAATAAACTTTGCACATTTAGCATTTATATCATGCCAACGTTGTTTTATGATTTGCTCCGTACGCACTCGTTGACCGCAATTCATTACAAATTGATCATAAATCCTCTTCCAAAACTGGGTAGATGTCTGATCACCCACGAATAGCATATTTACTTGTATTTAGCCATGCCAAAACAATACAAACATCCTCTCGTGAGAGAAATTTGTCGAACTTTTTTGTTTATTTGAAACTTCGACTTCTGTTGTGTTCTCGATATCTATAGTAGAGTTGATCGTAGAGCTTTCTTCGTGCACCGGCATATCCCCATTAAGGAGATCAGTGAAACCCCATAGTAATTTAAATCCATCTAAAAAAAAGTAAAAGAGGAAAAACAAGAAAAGATCACCTCATCACGACATCAAGCACATCCCAATGTCCTTGAACAAATTCGCCATTTATTTTATTTAATTAGAATATCAATAAATGATTTTTTTTACTATTTAGTCACTGTAATATGTTATAGTTTCCTACGGTCTAATCTATCTGTATATGTAGTGAATAAATTATCTATATATCTTCATCCAGTTTTCTTGTCATTAATGTGCAAGTAGTGTAAAGAAGTACAACACTCAAACAATCATAAAAAGTTAAAAAAAATATTAAAAAGAATTGCTTGGAGCTTCCGATCATAAAAATTGTTAAAAAAGTTAAGAAAACCTAGAAATTGCTTGGAGTTTCTTTAATGGTGAGTGCTACACCGAGTCGGCCTTCGATGTTCCAACAGTAATAATTGTGTGGAGAATTTTGATGCAGCAAACTTATTTTATATACACATAATTTTTTTTCCCATGAAAATTTGTTGAAGACCTAGAAAAAAAATCTGTTGAGCTATTTTCGAGATTTGTTTTTCCAGTGGAAATTTGTTGAAGACGTAGAGAAAATTTAATTTAATTTTGTTGAGATTTTTACGTAAAGAAAAGAAAACTCAATTATGTTGAGGTTTTTTTTTTTTTTTTTTTCTTTTTTCACGTGCTCCTGTATTTTAGTAGAATATTTTGATAATTATTCATCTAGGATGTATTTTTACTTCCGGATGAATTTGTTATCAAAATAGAACCCTATTTACTCACCCATTGGAGGATAGAGTTTTTAAATTTGGGAGTCAAATGGAGGTTAAGGGATTCGATACCCCATTTGATAACCCCGTTGAAGTTGCTCTAATGATGTATGCCAAGAGTGTTGAAGAATAAATTTAAATTCAAAAAGTTTATCTTTTTATTTATATTTTATATGGATATTTATGTATTATGATCTTATTATTCTTAAATTTTTATTATGCTATTAGGATATATACATGATGGAGATATAACTATGTGTAAATATCTTTTTATATATGTTTTGAGTATTTATAAATAGTATCTAGAAATATATTATATTAAATTTTAAAAATCGTTTTATTTTCAATTTATCACCGATTAATCACCGCCGCACCGATTAATCGTGAATCGGTGCCTAACCGCCTCCAACCTGATTACTGCTTTTTACAACCTTGATATATATATATATATATATATATATATATATTGGTATGTAATGTTTAATGTGTTTAATTTTACTAATTGATTATATTATTATTTTGTTATTTGTTAAGTAATGTTTAATTCTATTTTATTATTTGATTATATTATATTATTTTTAGGGATTACAATATTAAATTTCAGTTGCTTTAATAAAGTAAATCGAAATCGATACAAATTAAATAAAATAATGGAAAATTTGCTAGACACCCCTTATTTTGGACTTATATAGGTAGATATCATAGTTGCTAGATGAATATAGGTATAGGTCCTTTGACTCAAAAAATAATATAAATAAAATAAAATAATTAGTGTATAGACATAATCACCCTCAATTAATAAGAAAACAAATGTCATGTATCTTCTCTCTCCAATCTCACGTTTCTCTCATCCTATATTTAATCTCTCATCTTCTTCTCTCCCTCTGTGTCCCACGCCTTTCTCCCTCTCTCGAGCTTCTCTATTTTTTTTTCTTTTTCTTTACTTTTTTGATAAAGAACTATTATAGAGAAGGAAAACAAAAGGAATCTTTTAGATTATGAGATGATTTCTTGGTGGAAGAATTAAATAGAACAACAAAAATTCAGAAATTCAAAATTATAGCCAAAATTCACATTGTGTCTCCCGTATGTAGAACATTCCTATCGTTTTTGTTGTTAGCAATCGTTTGGAGGTTGGTTTAACTTCGTTTGTTGTTTGAAGAATTGCGTTTGATGTTGAGATTCGATTCTTCTGGTTTACAATTTGCAAGGTATGTCTTAAGTTACATTTTACAAACATTTTGTTTAATGTTATTGTTGTTTGCAAATTGTTCCATAAACAATTTTTTGGTTGATGTTTTTAATGATGCTGATTTTGTTTTTTATTTTTTTTTTTCAGTTTGTTGTTTTCATTTGGCCAAGTCATAGGTAATTTATTGTTTGCACTTCAATAATGTAAATTTTGCTGAATGTTTTTCTTCAGTTAGCTGTTTGTATTTGGTGAAGTTATAGGTAATTTTTTGTTTGTAATTCAGTAATACAAATTATGGATTTTGTTTTTTCAGTTTGCTGTTTGCATTTGGCGAAATCATAGGTATTTTATTGTTTGCAATTCAATAATATAAAATCTAATTTTCAGTTTGCTATTTGCAGTTCGCGGAGTCATAGGCGTCGCAGTTCCCGATTCCCGAATCATAGGCGGTGGTGGGGTTGCGGTGGCGTTTTTGGAGTATGAGTTTGTAAAATAAATTGTATATTTTTGTTATGAATTAATTTATTTGTTTTAGTTAATATTTGGAAGAGAGATGTTTGGGAATTTTTTTTGATAGAGAGATTTTTGTGGATTTGGTTTGATTTAATTAAGGGTATTTTTGCCATAATAAATATTATTAATTTATTAAAACATTAAATTTTGACTTGAATTTACACACATAAATTATGATATAGAGGGACCTATAGCAAATTTCCCCTAAAATAATACATCTTACAACGTAATAGAAATATTAAGATAATATAATATTTTAATTAAATTAATAAGGAATTTTATTTGAAAATTTAATTCAAATATTATATTTAATGTAGGTCCCACTTTAAGAGAGAGAATAAATTAAGTAGGTGGCATATGGGTCCATTGTTTACGGAATGGTTTTTGGTGTGGATACTACAAATGCTCTTAAATTAGGTGAAAAAATGGGATATGGAGATGAGTGGAAGATGCCGCAAAATCGGATGTCATTCAATTGAAGACACGTGGATAAAATTTAATGCCACGGCTCTTGATGGGCCCATTTTACATATCAACCTGGCTAAAGAGAGAATAGGAGGAAACTAGCAGAGAATAGGAGAAAACTAGCAGATTTTATTTTCCTTTTTTTCTTTTTTTTTTTTTCTTTTTTTTCACCTCTTTGTACGTTTTTATGTATTTATTATCTCCAATTCTTTTTATTTTCTTTTTCCCTTTTCTTGAAATAAAAAGTTGAAGTTACGGGCAATTTTTTTTATGAAAAAAATATTAAATTTAGTAATTTTTTTGTTTAAGTAAACAATATAAAAGTGTATTATTTAGAGGGTATTTGGCTAAGCTTATTTTAAACAGCTGATAAGCTCCTACGTCTGATACGATGTTTTAAGAGCTGATAAGTTGTTACGTCTTATTTTTAGGATTAATTTTTAGAGTGTTTGTATAATAATTAGCTTATTTCCTATTTTTACTCATAATAAGATCTTAAATAAAAATGTGAGGTAGAGGTACTTTTTTAAAAAGATCTTATTTGCTCTCCAGCAGCTTTATTTTTAAAAAAATTACCAAACACTTTGGAAGAGCTTATAAGCTCTAAAACATCTTATAAGCTCCTTTTAACATCTTATAAGCTTAGCCAAACACCCTCTTAGATGGTGTTTGGCTAAGATTATAAGATGTTAAAAGGAGCTTATAAGATGTTTTAGAGCTTATAAGCTCTTTCAAAGTATTTGGTAATTTTTTTAAAAAAGATCTTAATTTTTTTTAAATAAGCTGTTGGAGAGCAAATAAGATGTTTTTAAATAAGTACCTCTACTCCACCGTTTTATTTAATATCTTATAATGAGTAAAAATAGGAAATAAGCTTATTATCCAAACACTCTAAAAATTAATCCTAAAAATAAGATATAATAGCTTATCAGCTCTTAAAACATCTTATTAGACGTAAGAGCTTATCAGCTGTTTAAAATAAGCTTAGCCAAACACCCTCTTAGTGTCAAACTAATATAATGTAATTGAGTGAATTTTAGCTAATCGTAATACATGATTTTTTTTTTTTTTTTTTTATAAAAGAAAAATCCATTGAAAGAAATAATCCACAATTAATATAAGTAAACAAAATTTAACACCAAACATAAATCTGCCTGAACCATTATCCTGGCAAGGAAAATCTCTTTCTAAATCACTCCAAAAAAGTCAACTCTGACTCGAACAATTCATACAGAAATCGAAGGAGGCAAAGTTTAGAAAGCATTTAATAACCTAAGCACCAACAAGTTCAGTCGGCTCAGCTACAGCCTCTTCGGCCGACCTGTCCAATTTCACACCGACCTCTTCAGTGTAATCACACCATGAACCTCCATCAACTTTCCAAGGTCGAATTTGTCGGTAGTGAAGTCCATACCCCAGAAGTTTGTGAGAACATTCTTTCCCTGAACATCCTCAGCCCTCAAACGGATCTTTCGGAAGGCGTGATCCTCGTCAGATTGAAGGTCAGCCAATGACACCTCAAACACACGGTGCTTGAGTCCTTCAGACGCAATCTTAGTGTTGAGTGTAGATTTTACGCTCAATACATTTTACGTGGATATTTTGTTTAGATTTAATTATATTTGTGTTTTAATTGATTGATTTTGTGTTTTATAGATGAAAACTAGAATTAGGTGTCTATGAAGGAAAAAACATCAAAAAGAAAGGAAAAAGTTGCAAATAAGGAAATAAATCAAATTGGAAGAAGGAATCTCGCCACAGCTTTGGCAGTGTCCACCATTTCGAGCATATCTCTCTCATACGAACTCTAAATCATCTGATTTTTGCGGCACTGGAAAGCTAATTTCAAGTGCTACAATTCTTATTTACGCAACATTCCTAGAGTCCAACATGTAGAAAATCGAAGAACAAGTCCTGATAGAGGAAAGTGGCGGAAATTGATTCCTATTAGGTTTCCACTACTTCCTTATCAAGAAAAGCATATAAAAGCAACAAGTCTTTATACCATAAGCACGAAAAATATACACCACAAAATGCGAGGAACGAAGATCAACGAAGACTCAAGCATAGTTTTTCTTATTTAATTTATTTATTTTATTTTCTTTATCATAAGAATCACGAGTAGCTAAGTTTTTATTTATAGGATTTTATTTGGAACCCTATGTGGGATTTATGAACCCAATTCTATGATTTTATGCAAGTTTTAATTTCGGATTATTTCTCCTACTTGTTTTATTAAGTGCATGAATTTGATCACCTTATGTGCTTTTATGTTATTGTTAATCGAATGAATCGGAAGATCGGGTTAGTAATTAGAACTGTGGTAGAAGAGCATTTGTGGTATTAACATAGGAATATAGTTAATCTCTTAGGTAGCCATTATTGAAATTTGTGCTTAATGCTGTGTTCTAGAATTAATTGCATAGGAATATAGTAATTGAATCTAGAGTATTAGAATCGTAATACACGCGGAAGCATATTATGATTAATTTAGCATCTGAGGTTAATAATCTAGGTTAATTTCTTGCATAATTGAAGGAATTGGGGGAGTAATAATCACATAGGGGGAAGAATAAAATCCTAGGTTTGTTTACTCTGATTAAACCTTCGTTTTTAATTGCTTTCACGCTCTTCTCTTTTTAATTTGCTTTTTAATTTATTTTAATTTAGTTAATTCTCTCTAAAGTCGACTGTGTAGGGTGAGCTTGATAATAATTGGTATAATTTAGCGTCTAGGATAAAATAATTAAATATTCCCCGTGGGTTCGATATCCGGACTTTTAGTCCACTATATTACTTGTACGATACGCACTTGCTTGTAGGTATTACAACCAACAAGTTTTTGGCGCCGTTGCCGGGGAATATTTTAATTATTTATTTTATTCTAGCTCTAGATTTGAACAATTTTCACGATTCACCCAAATTAATTTTTATTTTTATTTTATTTTGTTTTTCGTTTTAATTTTTTTTTAATATTTTTTTTCTTTGGTTACATGTCAGGTTACAATTTCCGCGCAACTCAAACGGGATATGAATGGCTTCCGTCTGGCGAATACCTCTAAAATACCTATGATATGCCGTCACTTTGTTCAATATGTGGTGGAGATCATTACACTAACCAATGTTGGTATGCACCGAAAGCGAATAATTTCATAGATAATACCAACGGCGGTTCTTGGAACACATACACCAACACGCCACGAGAACCCACTGTTCAGGAGTGTTATTTGAACTCCGTCCTTGAAGAATTTATGAAATCCACTCAAGCATCTATCCGAAGACTGGAGATACAGTTGGAAGAATTCAAGCGCCAGAGGTCTCTTGAAAATATTTCAGACGATATCGAGAATGCTTGCAACAAAGAAAATTCGTCTGAAATTTGTGGTGAAAAAAATCCTTTAGACTTAGAAAATAGTGTCGATGAGAGGGAAAAAGTAATAACAAAGACGCTTAAGGATGATGAATCACAATCGAGCTAAACTCCAAAGATGTCTCGGAACAAGAGAAGAAGGAGATGGACGTGGTTAGTGCAAATACTCAAATTGAGGATATTATTGTTGTTCATGATGTGGCTTTTAAAGCATCAATAGAGGTTGATGAGAAGACGAATGTGTTTGAAGTGGAGGTTATACTCAGACTTGAGGTTTTTGTGTACCAATTTGAGAGAGCGGGTGATGAAGATCCCATCTTGGCTTCGTACCGATTGATTACAGCCAAGAAAGATTACAAGTTAAAGTGGACCCTGACATATTTCAATCCTATCCCTGTATCGGTTGCAATTGAAGTGACAAAGCTCATGTATGGATGCGCAATCTACAAGGCTTTGGATTGGACATAACAATTTCAAGAAGCAAAGTCCGGTTGAAGACTTAAAATTTAGCGCTTCTCGGGAGGCAACCCGAGCATTTATCATTTTTTTTTCTCATTTATTTTCGTATTTTTAGTTGTTTTTAATTTTCTTAGAATATATATAAGCGTGCAATCTAATAATTTAATCATGTTTGAATTTTTAAGTCGAAAAACGGACACAAAAAGCCCAGACGGCCGTCCGAAAATCAAGCCAAAACCCAGACGGCCGTCCGGAGAAGTTACGATGAGTTGTGGACCTACTGTTTGTGGGACGGCCGTCCCAAAAACAGTGCAAAAGGTGGGACGGCCGTCCGGAACACCTCTGGAAATTTTTTTTTTTTCGAAAAAATTAGAAAAAAAAAGGTGTTTGCCGAAAGAGGAAGAGATGGAGGGGTGCAACACGTGGAGGACGTTTCGACTAATCAAGGTGTATTCTATCCTTAAACTTCGTTTTAATTACATTGAGGACAATGTAAATTTTAAGTTTGGGGGTGGAAAAACACTTTTTATGTGCTTTATATGTTTTAGATTGCATGCTTTAGGATTTTTCTTTTTCTTTTTAGTCGTTTTCGTTTATTTATTGTTTTCTTAAAAAAAAATTGCTTGAGTTGAACGCACCGATGAGTTATGATGATAAGAGATGATCAGTGTTTGATGAGATGAAATTGCTTGTTTTGTGTGATAAGGATTAGATGTTTGTTTAGCTTTCGATTCAACGGAACTTAGAAGCGAATTATTGCTAGGAATCACACTTTGTGCATTGCTTTAGTTGAATGTTTTGTATTTTAAATTTGAAATTAATTTGTGCTAGATCATGCTATGTTCGGTTTTAGAACTCAACTTAGGAAATTTATGATACGAAGTATTGAGTAGTGAGTGATTTGGGTCTTCTTTGAACCGTTTGAGCCTTTCAAGCCGACCTTTTTATCGAAATTATCCTTAGAACCTTGATTTGAGCCTCGGAGAAAAGGTGTTCTTTCTTTTAGCCAATGTGTATAAGGTAGAAAAGTGGAGATTTTTGAAAATTTGCCCCTTGGAGTTCGGTTGAAAATTTTTATAAGATCTCCTTCTTAAAAAAAAGTAAAAAAAAAAAAGATGGAAAAAAAAAGACAAAGAAGTATATAGGCTTCTATATATATTTATAAAAGGAGAAAAAAAAAAAAAAAAAAAAAAGAAGAAGAAGAAGATGATGAGACTAGAAGGGAGAAGAAATGACTAGTTGTTGAAATTATTTTTGAAAGCTCGATCCATTGCCTCAAAAGCAAAGGTGGAGACTTTTTGAACTTTTGATAATCGAGTTTATTAAAGTCCTTAGAGGTGAATTCATTGTTTCAAACGCCTATCTTTCAAATTTTGACGTAATCACCTGAATTCAAGAATAATAACCACATATACCAATATTTCCTACCTTGAACCAAAGAGCCTAACAATTGGAAGCCACAAAGCCCCAATGATCCCAATAGCTTAATGTTTGATATTAGTAGAGTAGAATAATTTGGTGAGTATTTGGAGTCAAACATATGCATGTAAGCATAATTTTTTTTTTCTATCTTTAATTTACAAATATTGGATGCTTGAAGCTATTGCATGATTTGTGGTTTTTGGCTATAGTAAGTGACTAAGTGCTTTTGAATTTTGAGCTTGCGAATGCCTAAGAATTTTCATTATAATTACAATTTTTGAAAACGTGAAGTTGGTCATTAATCTATATGTGATGAGATGCAGTAGTTGAGTAATTTGCTTACGATTAGATTTTGCTTGAGGACAAGCAAAAGTTCAAGTTTGGGGTGTGTTGAGTGTAGATTTTACGCTCAATACGTTTACTTTACGTGGATATTTTGTTTAGATTTAATTATATTTGTGTTTTAATTGATTGATTTTGTGTTTTATAGATGAAAACGAGAATTAGGTGTCCATGAAGGAAAAAAGATCAAAAAGAAAGGAAAAAGTTGCAAATAAGGAAATAAATCAAATAGGAAGAAGGAATCTCGCCACAGATTTGGCAATGTCCACCATTTTGAGCATATCTCTCTCATACGAACTCTAAATGTAACACACCATATTTTCGAAACCCTAATCCCTAACCAAAATTCCATAACCCGAAAAATTCTCACGTAGGAATTATTAGGAATTTATTTACCTTATTAACTTAATTGCTTTAAGTGCTTTATATTGCTTAGACTAATAATCCTTATATGACTATTTGATTATATGCCTTATGTGCTAGGAATTTATTGAATAATTATGTGCCAACTTTATTTCGATGATTATGTGCTTAAATGGATTAATTATGGATAATTGTGTGCTAGATTAATTTATGTGACTTATGTGTATAATTAATTTTTTTATGTGATTTCATGATTTAATCATAATTACATGCATAATACATGCATATATACGTATAGGGGTGGAAATCGGACGGATCGGATCGGAAATAGGCTCTTCGGAAAATATCCGATTTTTTTCGGAACTGAAATCTCAATTCCGATTCCGATTCCGAAATATTCGGAATTTAAAAACGAGTTCCGATTCCGATATATTCGGAATTTTCGGAAATTCGGAATTTTTTCGGAATTTTCTGAAAAAGGAAGATAAAATGTAAAAGAAATCGAAAAGAGCAAAGAACAAATCAAAACCCAACAACAATCAAGAATTCTATTCCTTTCATATTACCCGAACAAATAGACATGTTACACATATATAACTCCTAAAATTACAAAATATCTACTGAAAAAAAAAGGGTTCTCTATAGATGCGAAGATCGATCGATCGACTGACGAAGAATTAAGTCGACGAGGAACAACTAACGATGGAGAAGAAGCATGAGTAAAGGTTGGACTGAGAAGAACGAAGAAGTAAAAACTAGATTACGCTGTTTAATTTCTCTCTTTTTGGAAGAAGAAGCGGTGCACCTCTGCTAGGAACGAAGAAGAGAAGATGAATTAGGTGATTAGGTTTGATATGGACAAGTTGTAGTTTGTAACTTTGTATGTTGGGCCAATTCAAATGGGTCATATGTTAATTTTTTAAATAAAAAATTTGCAGCCCGTCCAAATTGAAAAGTTACGCCACAATTAGAATAAAAATATTGAATCTATATATATAATATAAAAATAGGATATATGCCCTATATGAATGACATGTGGCAAATGTCTATGTCATTTTCTCAAATCGCTTAGTTGGCATTAAATTGATGATGTGTAATACTAAATTGCTTATTAGGCATTTGTATTTTGGTATGTTTTTAAGTTATTTCCTATTTTACATTTACACACTCATTTAAACACAACACATATACATACTCATTTATTTTATATATTCTCTTTTTTTTTGTATTGTTTTATTAAAAGTTGTAATAAATATGTTGAGAAAATACTTCGTGTAATAATTCAAATCATGTAAAATTGCATAAACCAAACATAATTTACAAAATTTGAAATTGCATATTAAAATTAATATCATTTAATATTTATTGTAATGCCACAATTATTTAAATGTACATATTATTAATTTATAATTGCATACCAAAATATTAATTAAACTACATTTTTTATTTTTAGAAATTATAAATTTTCGGATTTCAATTTTTTTTACCATATAAAAGTTTCTAATCAATTGCAGATTTTATGTAATATAATTTGATTTATTACCTATTTAGGCTTATTGATTTTAATTGATATGATTAATTTATGGAAAATATTGAATAAATAATAAAAAATATTTAATATTCTTCGAATCAACACCATATGTAAATCATCCTAACTGACCGAATCAAATCATCCAATTTTGTTCTCTTTATTTTGTATTATGCATAATAATTATTCTAATTGTAATCTAAATTGAATTATCTAATTAAATATTCTATTACAAAATTTACGAAAATATTTTTCTGATACTACCATGTTTACGTTTTCCATGTTTTAATAAGCATTAGTAATTCCTTAATTGCAATATGCAAATATAATATGGGTTTTCTAATATATTATCCTACTATATATAATTGAGGACTATTTTCTTCTATTTTTTTATTTTGGTAAAAATCTTATATTTTATGCTCTTTTTTTAATCTCTCGAATTCATAATCATCTTCTAAAAAATTCAAAGTCAATAGTCTCAATTTAAAATGATTACTTATAGAAACATATTCATATCCAATTTTAATGTCTTTAATGTTGTTGATATTATTACCATATTGAATTGATTTTATGTTTCTTTATCATCCAAACACAACTATATAAACCTCTGATTCACTCTCTTCCACCATTACTTTTCATGTCGAACAAAATGTATGTCGCTGTGCTAATTTGTTTTATTTTTCTACCGGTTCTTTTTTGTATATATGTTTGTCGTGTAATTTTTTTTATGTTGATTATCGAATTTACTTTTTGTATACATTAAATTGTTATTTTTTTTTATACTTGATATTCCTCATGTTTTATTAATTGCATTTCATAGCCTTTTATAGAAGAGAGGAATGACAATGTCATCATTGAATATTATCTTTGATGCAAATTAAAATCAAACATTTGGACGTCTAACATCATGAATCCAGAAGCGGCGCAAGAAAAAAAGGTTTGAATCATTCAATATATATTATATATTAATACAATGTATCAATATCAACATATTGCAACGTAGTTGTGATTTTTAGTTCAAATTCGTTAATAGATTTTTCTCTCATTTTGACGACAAAGAACTGGCATCGATTGGCGATATGACAAACGAGAGTCTGAAGCCACTACATCTACAAATTATTTTTTCTTCGTGACTATGTATGTTTGTTTTATCATTCAGGTTTTGTTATGCATTCACATAGATATTTCAACTGATAAATATAGTGCATCACGTACCTTCAAAGTTATTTACGAGATATTAACTTATAAAAATGTTGACTTATTATGTGATATGTGCATCAACTTAATGCATGCGTTAATTAGTGCTAGGATTTAGTTAAATTAGTTGGTTAATGAGTGAGTGAATAGATCATGGTTATCGGATCGTAAATATATCTCGTATCGTTTTGCTCCACATCTCGTACCGTATCGTTTATCGTATCGTATCATAAGATATTTAACCAACTATTAAACTGGTATATATATATATATATATATATATATATATATATATATATATATATATATATATATATATATATATATATATATATATATATATATATATATATATATATATATATATATATATATATATATATATATATATACACACACACACATAAGAACCACCCAAAATATGCTGGAAAATGCAAGAACCACCCCAACAATGCTGAAATTTGTACAAGCAAGCCCCAATTAATGCTGAAAGTTGCAAAAACACCCCAACCAATGCTGAAAGTTGCAGAAACACCCCAACCAATGCTGAAAATAGCACAACACCCCCCAACTAATTTGAAATTTGAACCAATCACCACAAATCAACGAGCCCACCTCAAATTGAACAAACCCATGACAAAAAACGAACAAACCCAGCCCTGATTGAACGAAAATTTGAAGAAATAGGGTTGTAGATCGCAAGCCCGTTCCAATTGGTGTTGAATCTCAAACAAAACGAAAGAATCAATATAAATTAAATATTAGAGTTGAGATATTGTGAGGATTGTTGAAAAAATTGAAGAGAAGAGGGAAAATTAGGTTTGGGAATCTTGAGATGTTGAAGAGATTGCTCAAATTCGTTTTTTTTTTTTTTTGCAGCCGATTGAGTTTCCTTCTTTTTTTTTCTTTTTTCTTTTTTTTTTGGGTGGATAAATATCGTAAATATCGTATCGTATCGCGATACGGCGATACGATACGATATATCGCGATATTTTCCGATATTTATGAAAAATCGATACGAAGCCCGAGTTGTATCGTTTTAATTGAAACCGTACCGTATCGCGATATATATCGCGATATATCGCGAGATTAACTACCATGGAATAGATTTAATTGCATGATTTAGTGAGATACGGGTTTTCATTTTATAATGTTTTAAGTTTGGAATTTATAAATTAATGATTGTTTCTATATTGATTTCATTTTTTTAACAAACTTAACTCCATTTTTTTTTGCGAATGGTAATTATTGATTTATGAAATATCAATTATAAATTATATTAATTTTGATCATATTTTGTCTAATCAATATTCTCTTTCCTAATTTATCCATTATTTTCATTTTTTAATATATTATACACAACTGTAAATTCAATCAATATATTTAGTTCAATAAAAAAAATCACAAATCACAAATACAAATTTGTAATCAATTATACCGTATTTTGTATACTTCCTAATTTTCTTTTTCTTTTTTCTTTTTTTTGTTTTTTGTTTTTTGTTTGAGGTTGGTTAATCTTTGAAATTTTGAGTACGTAACCATAATAATGAAAAAATGAATGAGTATTCGAGGTCTAAAGAGTCAATGAGAGCAACATTTATATTGGTACACGTTTTTTGATTTGATTACACAAATTTAAGTTGTAATTAATAAATTGAATATAGTTTCCTAAAGTAAATATTGATTACATTTTTGCACTATTCGCCATCAGTATAAATTTCAGGTTTCACCATCTCGAAAAAAATTAATATCACTTTGCGCTCTCAAAATACAATAAATCTTTCACAATACACCCTAAGTTGAATATTTAAAACTTAATGAGGGTAATATCATTTTGTATTGGTTTTCTTTATTTCAAGTGTGCAAATAATAAATTAAATTATTATTTTCTTCAACCCCAATATAATTTCGAGCGTACAAAATACGAAAAAAAAAATCACAATGAATTACTGAAAAACTATATTTTCTTACAAAAAAATATTCTCACTAAATTATTTGATTGATGATTTTTTTAAAGTAATTAGTGAACATATTTGGTAGAAATATTTTGAAGAAAATATAATTTTCAAATAATTTGATACCTAATTGCTTAAATATATTTTTTGTGAAAAAAAAATTAATATGTTGATTTATTTGTGCACTTTATAGTTTCGAAAGGATTGATGAATAAAAAAAATAATTGGACATTAGGCATTCTATAAAATAACACTAAAAATATTAAATTACCTTCATGAGCTATAAAAATTCATTTGGGGTGCATTGTACATAATTCATTGTGTTTCGAGTGTGCAAAGTGCTATAAATGTTTTCGAGGATGCAAAGTATCAATTATTTATATTTCAAGGATGCAAACTGGGATTAAGCCCATTAAATTGCTACTAAATATGTTTAACACAATTTATTTTCTTAACTTTTCTCCACTGTCAGATATTCATATTTTTGGCAATAAAAAAATATATTAACAACTATGGAATAGATTAACGTTATGTTGAATTTTATTTCATTTTCATACGTGATTAAAAATTATTTTTACTTCAATAGGAACTAACTTCGATTACATTTCTGTAGATAATTCAACAAAATATGTATATAATTCCTTATAAATTTTTAATATGAGATATTATTTTTTTAAATATATATTAAGTTGTTAGCTATATCCATATTTTAATAAACGTCGAGTACACGTCTATAAAGAACGGCACCTTATATATATGCGGAACTATATATTGATAAGTGTTCATTTTGAATGATTTTCACTTATCAATTCTTCAAGTTTTGGTCTTCGTTCGTACGAGTTTTCGGCTTTATTTGTATATTTTATGCGTTTCTTGTTTTATTTCTTTTTTCAGGTTTTGTTAGCTATTTTTGCCGATTCGAAACGATTTTGAAAGCGAAGCCGAGAATCAAGCAAACAAGAGCAAAAATTGCAATCAAGTGGATGGTGGCAGCGTTCGGTATTTTATGCATAACTTCTTCATACGACCTCCGATTGAGCTGATTCAAATGGATTTAGAAAGCCAACTGCAAGGGCTACAACTTTTGTGAAATGCAAAATTGTCAAATTCGGGCTACAAAAGGGTCAAAACAGAGTTTGAAGTTATTGCAGCGACCATATCGCGATATTACCTTCCATATCGCGATATGGGAGAAAACGAAACAGAGAGCTTGCATTTTTGCCATATCGCGCGATATGCCCTTCCATATCGCGATATGGGAGAAAACGAAACAGAGAGCTTGCAATTTTACCATATCGCCCGATATTGATGCCCATATCGCGATATGGCCCTGGGATGCGTAAAAAATATCTAAAAAGGCAAAACTTCCTCAAGAAGCTTTGCCTTACTATAAATAGAAGCAAGCCTCATTCTTCGACTGGATCTTCAATACGCTTCGACTTCTTCTTCGGTTTTTCTCTTCGGTTCTCGCCAGTTCTTCGCGGGAAGCTTCGACGAGGGTTTCGACTCGGGTTTTTCATAAGCTTTTTCTTTACGTTTAGTTTATGATTTCTCGTGTTCTTCATTTTGATGCTATGTTTGTAATGAACTAAGCATTTTCTTTTAGGGAAATGAAACCTTGTATATATTGATTTTGATTTCCAGATCTGTGATCTATTTGTCGTTCTTTGATTCTGTTTATGTTTTCCTGTATTAAATGCTTTCGATTGTTTGGCCAACAGTTGAATTGATTGTAAATGGGAATGAACTCGAGAGAGGATTTCTCGTTTGATTTTAGAAAAATATAGCTCGGGTTGTGGAAACGGAGACGTGATGCACCTCGGGTAGCCCTTAAGGACTTGACCTAAATGCTCTCTTAATATCAGGTTCTGAACGGAGACGTCGGACCTGTGGGTAGACTCTAACTACACTGGAGACGGGGGTTAGGGTACTTTAGTGTCTGGGTTAGCGAACATAGAATTGACAATAGATTTCGATTTGTAGATCTTTATCGATAGTACACTGGTGGATTTTATCCTAGAAGCCATCACACGTCGGAATTCCTCGCTTTTATTGGCGGACCGTTGCTTTTATTATTGTTTCTTTCTTTTTAGCTTCATCCCCCACCCTTTCGATCGTCTAGATAAAGTTTAGGATAGTATAATTACGGTACTTGGTAAATTTAGGAACTTAATTCCCTGTGGATCGATATCTGGAATTCACTATTCTACAAAACGCGATACTGTACACTTGCGGTTTTTCATACGTAGGTTTTACGCGTATCATATATCCATATTGTAATTATTGTTATCATTTTCTTTTAGAATAGGCGATATTTGTTTCTATTAAATGTTTGACAATAACGTCGAGTACATGTCTACAAATTTTATAAACTTCAGAAAATAAAAAGTATATTCTTTTAATTCTGAAAAAAAAAAGACGAAATTTCTAAGAGCATCTTCAACCATAATATTACTCTTGGGACGGCTCCTTCAACTTACAAACATGCATTACAAATGGATTTTTTATAGGGTAAAGACTCTATAATGGTGAGTGAGGCGTTTTTAATGATTTTATATTAATTTATATTGTAGGGTTATTTATTTATGTGGTAGTTTATGAAAGTATTATTTATGTATGATTTTAGCATATGTATAATAATTCGAGTTAAATTTATTTCATACTTATAATCTTTAAAAGTAAAATAGATTGAAATAATGATAAACATTAAATAGGTCTTATGAATTTTAGTAATTTCAAATGTTTATACTTATATCAAGCATTGTAATTTAAACCTTTTATGTCTTATGCAAATTTCTCTTTTGGCAATGCAAGATGCATCGTAAACATGCAATTTTGTATAAGTTTCCTACTCTATTATTATATAATTTTTTTTTGGTTATGAAAAATCAATTATTGTATTGTTTTGGACTTGATTTCAAGAAATAATATATTTTTCTTCAATTATTATTTAAATATATTATTGTATTTATTTGTTCCATATTTGTATTTGTTAATGATTAACTAATAATCTAATATCAACACTTATCAAATTTCTTTAATCTCATTATGGTAATGATTAAAGACTAAATTAAATTTATATTTGTAAATGAATCTGTAATGATTTCTTTCCATAAAAGCTAAAATATTTCATAAATATATGTAATTTTATACTGTAAAGCATACATCTCACACGTTAATACAATTATGATTTATATTTAAAAAATGTGAATTTTTGCCTTTAAATTGTTGTTCATGCAAATCAATGTAGGAATATATAAAAATTTTAATTTCCAGAGATTCAAATTTAAGTTTGTTATCATATACAAATTTAACCTGAGATATATTTTGCTTCACATCACAATATATTTTTGTATTGAACTGTGTCAATTTTATGGTGATTTTAATATTTTTTTTGACAATTGACAATGTTTATTTGCATTTATATTATTTAAAAATTATTTTATATCAACCGTTGTGAAATTCCACTAAGCCTATTTAAATTATATTCAACCCATAATTATTCTGTTGTCATCAAATCATAAATGTCGGATTTGGTTATCATTTTTGGTTTGGCTAAAAGCTTAACGATCGAATGTATATTAAATGATGATTTTCTTATCAACATGTAATTTACTTAATTATCATGTACACCTCAAGTATAAAACTCTTATCCCTCAATCACGATTAATGCATGTGCATTGCATGTACATTGAGGTTAGTTTTAATGCATGTGCATTGCATGTATGGTGAGGTTAGTTGTAATGCATGTGCATCGAATGAGTATCGGTATGAGTATCAATACAACTATCAGTATTAGTATAAATATTAGTATCATTATCAGTATCAATATCAATATGAGTATATGTATCAGTATTTGCATTAGTATTATTAATATTATTAGTAGTAGCTAGGAGTAGTATTAGTATTATTATTAGTATTATTATTAGTAAAGTATTAGTATTAGTATTATTATTGGTATTGATATTGGTATTGGTATTGGTATTGGTATTGATATTAATATTGGTATTGGTATTGGTATTGGTATTGGTATTGGTATTGGTATTAGTATTGGTATTGATATATGTATTGGTATTAGTATTCGTATTGGTATTGGCATTAGTATTGGCATTAGTATTAGCATTAGTATTAGCATTAGTAATTATTATTATTATTAGGGTAAATTACAAACACCCCCCTGAGGTATGGTCAAATTACAAAAACACCCCTCTTGTTTGGATAATTACAACCACCCCCTCAACTCATCAAATTTAGTGGAATCTTCGAGATTATATGGAATATTATCACTTTTGTACCCGTTTTATCCCGTTTAAACTCTACATTATGAAGCAAGATGATCATAATATGTTATTTTTAGCTTGTATATATTAGTTTGTGGTGCATCGGAAACTGTATTTTTTACATAAAAAGAGTACAAACTAGAGCACATTTCACGGAATCTAGATGACTATGTTGAATTTGGCACTATAAAGGTGGAGGTCTAAGAAAAAATCATAGTTGAGGGGGTAGATGTAATTATCCAAACAAGAGGGGGGGGGGGGGGTTGTAATTTGACCATACCTCAGGGGGGTGTTTGTAATTTACCCTTATTATTAATTAGTATTAGTATTTATCAGTAATTAGTTTGAGTATTAGTTGTTAGTATTAATATTAGTATTAGTATTAGTATTAGTATTAGTATTAGTATTGATATTAGTATTAATATTAGTATTAGTATGTGTACGTGTATTAGTATTGGTATTAGTATATGTATTAGTATTAGTATTAGTATTAGTATTAATAATGTGTTAATATTAGTATTAATATTAGTATTGGCATTAGCATTAGTATTAGTATTAATATGTGTTGTTAAACACTAATATGATAATTAAATTTCTATGAAGGATCCGAGTATATTGGATGAGATAGTTATAGCATTTGGGTCAGATAATGTATCTTATTTTTTATATCACAATTTTTGTATTTTATATTTTATTTATTTATTTATTTTGTTTATATCGTCACTGAAATTATATCAAACTGCCATTGTTTAAAAAAAAAATTAGATTATATCATATCGAATTCATATATCAACTATTCAAAGTTTTTGTTCGATAATTTTATCTAAATTATATTTACATTTTTTATATTACCTTATGCATCGCATTAACATCCTCTTTTCTTTCATAAATGTGCTTGATTTATCTCATCGTTGTGTTTTAGTCATTAAAAAATTGTACTTAGAATTGATGACCGTGCATCGCACGGGTGAGTTACTAGTATATATAAAGGTATAATAATTTTTAAATATATAAAAAAATCGGAAAAAATTGGAATTATTCGGAAATTTTCGGAATTATTCGGAATTATTTTTGGATCGGAATTCGGAAATTCCGAAAATTTAATATCAAATTCCGATTCCGATCCGTTTTTTTCGGAAAATTCGGAAATCGGAATTTTGGAAATCGGATTACAAAAAATAGTTCCATAATCGGAAATATTCGGATCGGAATCGGCGGAAATCGGAAATTTCGTTCCGATTTCCACCCCTATTACGTACATGTATGCATACATATATGCATATGCTATATAAGCTATGTTACTCTAGACTATAGGTATATGTATTTATATATGTGTGTGTTCGGTTTATGTGAGTAAGAGAGAGATTAGTGATTTTTTTATTAGAAAATAAAATTAGAAAAGATGCATGCTTGTACACTTGGCAAAGAGTGAGGATTTACACTAATCCTACACTCAAGCATGCTAAGTAATCTCAAGAGACACTCTCATGTCTTCTTCTCTCTCCACCTATATCCCCACTTGTCTCTCCTTCACCATCACCACCGAAGCACCACCTCCTCCATCGGCCACCACCTCAAATTTCTTCAAGAAAAAAATATAGAAATCAAAATGCAAATCCCCTATATAAGCTTCACCCTTGAATATGCCAAGAATACCATCAAAAACACTTGCCCTCTTACGGAAGATCTAAACTCCTCTCAACTTGATATCAAAGCTCTTACCTTCTCCATTCAACTAACTTGGTTCAATCTTGGAGCCACTTCTTGAAGGAGGTAACATTGTATCTTCTTTTTCTTCATTTCTCTTCATCCTCCTTTTCTTCCTCTAAAAAAAAACCCTCTTTTCTTTTGAAGGTTTTTCTTTCTTCGGCCAACACTCTTTGATAGGTAAGAAATCTCGAATTTCATGCTGCAATTAAAGAGTATCATAGTATGGAAAAGAATTTTCAAAACTACTTAAAAGATTTCCTCACTTTTTTCGAAAAATTAGGGCTTTTTGTGTAAAATTCGAAATCTTGTGCTAATCTTGGTATTTGTGTTCTTGCATGTCTAATCCATGTTATAATCTGTGAATCTAAGCATTTTGTGTTTAAAGATTCAATATTTCTAATTTTTGGGAATTTTGGAAAAAGAAAATGAATTTTCAAGATTTTTTTGGGTTGCATGTGTAGATCTATGAATCTTTAGGACTAATCTGCAATTTCTTGAAGTTTCAGCATGAAAAATGTTTTCATCTTTAAAATCTCAGTAGAAGTAAGTGATTTTTTGTTAGTTTCTATTTGGCCATAGATTGGGATTAATAATTGTTGGAAAAATCACTTTTTGGCTTCAACACTACTTGCCGAGCATTTTAATTTTTATAAATCCAATTTTTGAGGAAACTGCAAAATTCTTTTGCATCTGTTCATTTAGTAAGTTAGGTAACCTATAATTAAATTTAAGAATTATTAGATATCATTTTCTATTATTTCAAAATATTGGTTGTGCATGTGTAATAAATGGAACTTTTGTGTTTTAATCATTATGCCTTGTGTATTAATGGTGAGAATGTGAATTGATGGTTAAAAATCTGCAGCTGAACTATGTTAAGGGGCTGTAAGAATTTTTAATACACTTAATGAATAAAAGTGAGAGAAATTCCATTAATGGAAAGATAAAAATGTTGGTGCTTTAAGGGCATGGTTTGATAATTGAATGCTAATTAAAGTGTGTTTTGGGGCTTCATGTTATGGGTATATGTGTGTGCCGTGTGTGTGTGTGTGCTGTTGTGTGTGTGTAATTTATGATACATAAATATATAATATGATGCTATAATAATTTTGTGAATTATGTGCTATACTTATGTGGTTATATATATATATATATATATATATATATATATATATATATATATATATATATATATATATATATATGTGTGTGTGTGTGTGTGTGTTTGCCGTGTGTATATGTATATTATGTGGATAACTGGATTTTGTTTGTATGCTCGTTGATTGATATTTGTGATGTCGTTAAGTGGTCATTTTTGTATTAGAGTCTCATTCGTCTCATGGTCTTGCATAAAAAGAGATTTCATTTTTTTACGAAATGAAAGGTTAATGGAATGCTTGGGTTGGATAAGTCAGGATACGGGGGGCCGGTATTCCAACCATAGTGACTATAGATAAAGGGGTGGTTTGATTCCACCAAAAGAACGGGCTCAGAATAATATGCTTATCATCCAACTAAAGAAGTTAATTTTTCACAGATCCGAACAACAGAAAATGTTTTCATTCATGCATTTGCACAAAAAAGGTAATTTGGTAATTTTCCATATTTGAGTCGATTTACATGCTTAAATGAAGTTAAGTGTTTGTGTGTGTGTTTGATCGTTTGCCGACCAATGGTAAAGTGTGATGCTTAAGTGTATATATTAATATAAGTACGTAAAACCATATTTTAAAACCTCGTTATCCATTCGGATTTTTTACTGGGCTTAATAACTCATATAGATACTTCTTTGATTGCAGGTAGTAGTAGTAATCCCTCGCCGGAATGGACCGAGTAGTGGATCAGAGTCTTGACCGGAGCTTTTGGATGGTCGTACGAGGGGTCTATAAATTATGCTTGTTTTATTTTGGTGATGTAAACTAAAAACAATTTCCGTATTTCCGTTTCCCTTAATCTCTAATATTTCCTCGTTAGGGGAATTAAACTCTTATCCTAGTACGGGCCTTATTTTGATAGTAATATAGTTGGTCCGCTTATTTTGATAATTGCATTTCTTACCCGAAAATCCCTATTCACCAAACACCTTTAAACTCTGATTTCTTCTCGAACCCAAATTAGAACCTATAGTTAGATAAACGTAGCACTCGAATAATAATCTCCCTTTCCAAAGTTACTTCGAAACGAAAAATTTAAACGACCAAAATCACCCTAAGAAGTTTTCGAAATTCTCAAGGTTTCCAAAAGTTTTCAAATAACCCAAAAAGAGATTTTTAGAAATTACATTTTGGTCATACTCAAAAGTTTTAAAAAAATTACAAAGAGATCCCTTTTGCTTCCGCTATCTAAATAAAGTTTTCCGATAAACCGGTTCGATTTATCGCCCGACCCGAGGGGGGTGCTGCACTAAATCATCTGATTTTTGCGGCACTAGAAAGCTAATTTCAAGGGCTACAATTCTTATTTACGCAACATTCCTAAATTCGGAGTCCAACATGTAGGAAATCGAAGAACAAGTCCTATAGGGGAAAATGGCGGAAATTGATTCCTATTAGGTTTCCACTACTTCCTTATCAAGAAAAGCCTATAAAAACAACAAGTCTCTACACCATAAGCACGAAAAATATACACCACAAAACGCGAGGAACGAAGATCAACGAAGACTCAAGCATAGTGTTTCTTATTTAATTTATTTATTTTATTTTCTTTATCATAAGAATCACGAGTAGCTACGTTTATATTTGTAGGATTTTATTTAGAACCCTATGTGGGATTTATGAACCCAAATTCTATGATTTTATGCAAATTTTAATTCCAGATTATTTCTCCTACTTGTTTTATTAAGTGCATGAATTTGATCACCTTATGTGCTTTTATGTTATTGTTAATCGCATGAATCGGAAGATCGGGTTAGTAATTAGAACTGTGGTAGAAGAGCCTTTGTGGTATTAACATAGGAATATAGTTAATCTCTTAGGTAGCCATTATTGAGATTTGTGCTTAATGTTGTATTCTTGAATTAATTGCATAGAAATATAGTAATTGAATCTAGAGTATTAGAATCGTAATACACGCGGAAGCGGGTTATGATTGATTTAGCATCTCAAGTTAATAATCCGGATTAATTTCTTGCATAATTGAAGGACTTGGGGGAGTAATAATCACATAGGGGGAAGAATAAAATCCTAGGCTTGTTTACTCTGATTAAACCTTCGTTTTTAATTGCTTTCGCGCTCTTCTCTTTTTAATTTGCTTTTTAATTTATTTTAATTTAGTTATTCTCTCTAAAGTCGACTGTGTAGGGTGGGCTTGATAATAATTGGTAGAATTTAGCGTCTAGGATAAAATAATTAAATATTCCATGTGGGTTCGATATCCGGATTTTTAGTCCACTATATTACTTGTACGATACGTGCACTTGCGTGTATGTATTACAACCAACACTTAGTACCCTGGGTACGGGTAACTAGGGTTTTGCCAATATTCCTGGTGTTGAACACGGACGGAGCTTTGACATCGTACCAATCCTTCTTGGAAAATGGATCAACAGCCTTCTTCTTCCCACCCTTCTTTCCCTTGGAAATCCTCTTGTTCTTTCCGACGGCCATAGCTGCTGGTGCTTAGACGATGGAGTGGCAGTCAGTAGGGAGTGAAGAAATTAATCGTAATACATGATTATTTATTAGAAAAATAATAATGCTTATATTTGAGTGTAATTTAGCTAATTTTCCTTAGTTAATAATTAAATTAAGAAAAAAATACATGCAATTTATTCTTTCAGAGAAGTAAAGGTGGTGGAATAACCATCTCTGCTCTCTCTGCTTCAAATCAGCGCCTCTTCTTTTTTCTTTTCTTTATTATTAAGCCATGTTTCCTTCAAATTAGCGCCTCGTACGCTAATTTGACCTTCGCCTCTCGCAACAAGCTAAGTCAGTCTCACTCGAAAGTGCACAAGAGTGGGTGAAAGTGTTTGTGAAAAAACACGTGTTTGGAGAATGTTAAGAAATTCTCTCAACCTTTAGACACTTTGATTAATGAATTATTGGATGATTACAAATGAATGATTCTACCCCTATTTATATTACTCCACCTCCTCAATAGGTGGTGGTGATCATCTAGTTATAAATGCTACGATTAAGTCCTACGATCTCCTACCAAATATATACAATGAAGATACTCTAAGGATCTCTACATTAATGGGAGGATTCTAAAAGATCTTCTAGAATCATCTTGGGCTTGTTTGAGCTCCTTTGGTCTTGGGCGCGCTTGATGGATAGATGGCAACCCCTTGGTTCCAAGGTAAAATAGGCAGCCTTTGACAAAATGGTGACATGATGCTTTTAGAAGAAGAGCACGGTAGATTGCTTTTTATGCTTCCATTTATTAAAGGATGTGGTATTTGATGTTTCGGACGAACTTTTTTATTGCTCGAATAAGCGCATTGTTTTTCTACATATTTTATTTATTTATTTTTAAATACTTATAATTTTATTAAAAAATATTAGATAGATTACATTGCCCGCCTTTAGTATATGTAATTGAAAAAATATTTGAAAAGTAATGTTAGAGGATAAAATTTTGATTGAAAATCCAATTTACAAAGATCATTAGGTAATTTTTCTAGAGATTTTTGTGCATAAGTCTCTGACCAACCATCTTTATTAGTCGAGGTTGATGGGCTATATCTCTTTCGCCAATAAGTTCATCCCTTTAATATTTGTTATAAATAAGGGAAAATTGGCTAGACATCCCTTATTTTAGACTTATATAGGTAGAGATCCAAGTAAATAGATGAATATAGGTGTAAGTCCCTTGATCAATAAAATTAATATGAATTAAATTAAATTATTATATATAAACATAACTACACTTAATTAATATTTATATGAAAACACTATGTCATTATTCTCTCTCCTTTTCTCAGGTCTCTCTCCTCTGTCATCTCTCCTCTCTCACAGCTCTTTCTCTCTCCCTTGTCTCACGCATTTCTCTCTCTCACACCCTGACCCCCTCTCTCTCTCTCTCTCTCTATCTCTCTCTCAATGTTTTTTTTTTAATTTGTAATGTACTTCACTATATTTGCATTTTTTAAATTGATTTGATTCAACGAACAACAAACATCAAACATCAAACATTTAACAACAAAAGGAATTTAAAAACGCATATTTAACTTCAGAAAATTATTGTAATATAGTATTTACTTGTTATATATTTTTTGTATAATTTCACTACACACATTTATTTGCACATTTTGTTGATAATATTTTAAGGGTCAATTTACTATAGGTCCCTCTATATTTTAATTTATGTATATGGATCCAAGTCAAAATTTCCATTTTTAATAAATTAATAATATTTATTGTGGCAAAAATACCCTTAGTCAAATTAAACCAAATCCCCCAAAAACATCTCTATCAAAACAAATTACTAAACATCTCTCTTCCAAAATATTAACAAAAAAATTAAATTAATTCGTTAAAAAATACTATTTATTGTACAAACTCATACTCTAAAAATGCCACCGCCACCGCGCCACCGCCTATGACTTCGTGAACAGCAAAAGCAAACTGACGCCTATGACTGGAAATAACTGAAAATTAGAATTTGTATGATTGAATTGCAAACAACAAAATACCTATGATTTCATCAAATGCAAATAGCAAACTAAAAAATAATCCATAAATTACATAATTGAGTTGCAAAAAAAAAAACTACATATGACGTCGCCAAATGCAAACAACAAACTGAAGAAAAAATTCACATCGAGAAAACCATATATAACATGAAATTGCAAAATGCAAAATGAAAACAACTAAAGAAAAAAAAAATATAACAAGTAAATACCATATTACAACAATTTTGTAACATTGAATGTGTTTTTAAATTATTTTTTGTTGTTTGACGTTTATTGTTTGTTGAACTAAATCAATTAGAAAAATGCACAAAAAAATTATAAAGTACAATAAAAAAATAAAAAAAAGAAAGAGTGTGGGAGAGAGAGAACCAAATTAATTAGTTATATGCAGAAATAAATTATGAAGTACAATAAAAAATTAAAAAAACCGAAAGAGTATGGGAGAGAGATATACATGTGTGCGTGTGTGTTTGTGTGTGTGTGTGTGTGACAGTGTGAGTGAGAGAGAGATATGTGAGATTTGATACATAATTTTTCAAAATAGTTTTTTCATATAAATATTAATTAAGGGTATTTATGTGTATATAATAATATTTAAACTTAATTAATATTAATTTTATTGGTCAAAGGACACCTATATTCATCTTATGATTTGGATCTCCATCTATATTCAGTTATTTTATATAAAATGCTTTTTACGATTTGAAAATTGCTATATACGGTTCATAATAAAAAATATTTTATCTCTCTAAAACCCCAAAATCCCCCAAAACAACCCCAAAACCCCCCAAACTGCAAATAGCAAAAAAAATTAAAAATTTTCGAAAATTCGAAATCAAGCTTGAAGAAGGGTTGTGCTTCGATTTTATGAGGCAATTTCGACTCTTTAATGTGTAATATGCATTGGGTAGGTCGATTACGGAACCAATTTCATGTTAAAAAGCCCTACAAATCGATTTGTAGGGCTTTTTTTTTTTCACAAAACATGTTGGGCGTTCAATTAAAAAGAATAAAAAAATTAGCACTTAACGCCCAACTCAGGCGCCCAATTGCAGCTTGCACGCCCAACTTGGGCGTGCACTGCATGAATGGGCGCCCAAGTTGGGCTTTTACGCGTTTTGCCCAGTTTTTCGATCGGAATTTTTTTTTTTTTTTTTTGCTATTTGCAGTTTAGAGGGTTCTTGGGTTTTTTTTGGGAGGTTTTGGTGTATTAGAGAGATAAAGTGTTTTTTGTTATGAACTGTAAATAGCAATTTTCAAATCGTAAAAAGCGAGTTCCTATTTTATTCACTAATTTTTATTTTATCCAAGTTGTAACAACAAAATGCAAATTGTATGCAAAAACAAAATGCAAAATACAATTTGCAACAACAAGTTACAAACCACAACATCAAAGTGAAATATACAAAGTAAATGATAAATAAACTGCAATTTGCAATAATAAAATAATATTATAAAAAGAAAAATTATATAAAGAAAGAGAAAGTGTGAGAGGTAGCGGGAGCCAGGGAGGGGTAGAGAAGAGAGAGGAAGAGGTGTGAGATAAGAAATAAGAGAGAGAGAGTGTGATATGTGAGATTTGTTTCTTTCATATTCTAAAATTAACTATATATATATATATATATATATATATATATATATATATATATATATATATATATATTTTAGGGGTATTTTTTGACACAATATGAGTAATAGTTTAATAAAAATTAGGATTTATGACTTGGATTTATACGAATAAAATCTACTATAGGAGGACCTATAGCAAATTGTCACTATAAATAAAGGAAAAATTAATGTATATGACAAAATTACCCCAACCATTTACACTCAATTCTTAATTGTAACCCCAATTTAATCAATTTTGACCACAAAAATCCAATTTTTTTTTTTAGAAATTATTTTTTTGCCGCCAGTCCAGCGTTGAATTTTCGATTTCTTTTTTCTTTTTTTCTGGTATATTTTTTCCGCCGCCAGTTTCCGGCGTTGACTTTTTTAAGTGATTTTTTTTCGAAATTTTTTACCCCTTTTTTTCGCCCGTAGCTAAAAGCTGACCGTGATTGTATTGTCATTAACAGTAATTAAATTGTCACTGATAGTACATTAACGTAATTGTACTGTCGTTGACAATACATTTATGCAATTGTACTGTCGTTGACAGTACAATTACAGTCAACGACAATATTATTATTTTTTTGGCTTTTACTTCTTTTTTTTTCAATTTTGTTTGATTTGTTGACAAGTCAACGTATTTATATTACTGTCGTTGACACTAAATAAATGTAAACAGAATAATATTACTGTCAACCACATCAATATTATTATTTTTTGGGTTTTTTGTTTTGTTGAGTTGGTGACGGAGTAACGTAATAATATTAATGTCTACTATTGTAATATTACTTTAAACACAATAATATTACTGTGGTTGACGGTAATATTACTGTTGTTACAGTAATATTACTGTCAACCACAATAATATTAATTCTTTTGGCTTTTTATTATGTTTACATTTATTGGACGGTCAACATATTAATATTACTCAATTACACAATAATAATGACTTTTGTTGTCTTACTATTACTGTGCTAGAGATTAAAATAGCAATATCTGTGTTAAATTGTAGTATAGTTAATATTACAGTCAACCACGTCAATATTGATGTTTAAACCGGGGGGGGGGGGGGGGGGGCAAAACATGTTAAAGAAAAAAAATTTGTTCGAAAAAGTTAATGCCGGAAACCGGCGGCAAAAAATCAGGAAGAGAAAAAAAAAATCAAAAAAAGTCAACGCCGGAAACCGGCGGCAAAATAAGGAAGAAAAACAAAATCAACACCGGAGACCAGCGGTCAACGACGCCGATAGACGAAATTGCACTCAAAATTGTGTTTTGGGTCAAAACTGAATAATTTGTGAAATTTGAACAATGTGTTGACTTTTTTGTAAAAGATTTTTTTGTCTGAGCCCGTTTATGAATCAGTATCATTGATGGGCGTATTTGTCAAGTACACATTTTTTTATTCTCACAAAAATAGTTTTTTTTTTTTTAAGTACTCAAATAGAATTACAAATCTTGAAAGACGTTTTGTTATCATGTATGAAATATACAATAATGGCAGGGAATTTTTTTTTTCTACTATATTTTGGTCTAGTTTTTTGAAAATTGGGGTGCTTTTTGGATTGATTTGAAAACTAAAATAAAACGTCATTTCAAATAACGCTTTATAAGGGCCGTTGGATTGGACTTGGATCAACGGCCATCTGTCCAGTTTTGTCTTCTCAATCGGACGGCCAAATTTAAATTGGACAATCCAACGGTTCTTAAAAGGCGTCATTTGAAATGACAGCTTTTTCACCTGCCACACAACATAGTAACGCCTTTTAAGAGCTGTTGATTTCGTTTATATCAAACGGCTGGATTTTAGGTGAGTTTTTTTTTTCCTTAATTATTTTTTTGTTAAATTGTAATATTTAGTTGAACTTTAATTTTAATTTAATTATAGGTCGTAATATAATTTTTTTCCTTAATTTATTTATGTAATTTATTTTATATCTGAAATGTTAAATGTCGTTTCAATTTTACTAATGTCGTTTTGACTTCGAACATGATTTTGACACATTTCTATTTTGATTTTGGCAAAATTCGAAACACAAAAATTGTAGTCCTTTGGGTTAGCTTTGTAATCCAACTTAAATCCGCTAGATTGGATGTTGTGTGATAAAGTTATGCATGAATGAGTCACATTTTGAATTTTAGATACATCAATATAATACATCAAAGTTGTGGGCAGTATCCATTGATTCATGTATATCTTTCTCGTCCGACATCCAATTTTGGTGATTCAAGTTGAATTATAAAACTAACTCAGAATACTACAAATTCTATTTTTCGGGTTTTGCAAAATTTGCAATTAAAAACGATCAAAATCATGTTTGAAGTCGTAACGATATTATTAAAGCTCGAACGACATTTATCACATCCATAATTTAAAATTAACTATAAAATAATATAAAATTAATTAATTAACCTAACAAAATAATTAAAAAATAAAGAACTATTTTATCAATTATATTACTTTTTTTTGTTAAATAAAGATCTTTCTTGCATAAGTTATAAATAAAGAACTATTTTGTCAATTATATATGTTTTTTTAAATTTAAATTTTATTAAATAAAAATAATTAAATGCCTAATTATTAGGAAATATTTTTTCTCTCCAAATTATTTAGTTTATTTAATTTATTTTTATTGAATAACTAAAATACTTAAAAGTTTTAATAATTAACCAACATAAAATACAATAATATCACCAATGACGGTGACCTGTGGTGCCACATATCGGGGGCCTTCTGGTCATGTGCGCTCTATCAACTTGTTCATTCTCATCATTTTCATTATCACTCGATGAATTTGTGGATTGCGAATAAGGAATAGGTGTCATCTAACGATCCACCATTTGCGATGTAGACGTAAACTGATGCATAGACCCGAAATGAACTGGTCTTCTGAATTCATATTCGGATTATAGTAGGGGTATGGGGTGTAAAGATCTATATCAACGGGATTACAATTATACTCACAGTTGTAGATAGTATTAAAAATAAAATCAAAGGTACTAAACATAACGGATGGATGTCCGTATGATCAAAGATGTGTATAATTATCGAATGCCGGATAATATGCCTGAGAAGAAGTTCATGCCTCACCGTCGTGCATCTCCGTAAACCTATGAGGCATTTGAGTCTGTGACTGAGGCATCTAAGACAGTGGTATCTGAGTCTGAGTCTGAGGCTGAGTCTGAGTATGAGGCATCTCAGATTGAGGCATATCTGAAGGTCCGTGTCGAGACTCCAAGACATTAAGACAGGTTCTGAGCGTCGGTAGATACGAACGATGCCATCCCGTGGCTTGTCTCCGCCATCAACAGAAACAATCAACGATCGAAGATGCTGAATCTCAAATAAGTAATAATTAAGGAATATTTTATTTTTACAAGACATACATTAATAAAAATTATATAATAAATAAATTTGAATAAATACCACTCTATCCATTGAAATCTGACGTCCAACCTGAAATCCTGTACGGTCAGATTGGGTAATTGGTGATATGAAACGACGCGTGTGCAGTTCATACCACTCAAAGTAACCCTCTTCGGTAGTAGGACCGTCACTGGAATATGGATAATCAATAATATAATCGATTCTATTATCCCAAGCAGTAACGTAAGAAAAATTTGTAAGACTCCAATCTCGATTGGTAGCACATGTACGGTTACCATTGACGTGCATTCGAAAATCTGCCTCATTATTTTCAGGAGGTTCACGTATGGGTTGTACCATCCCGAACTAGCGTACTATTCTGTCTGGTTGGTGCATCTCCACAATTGCGTAGCATATCAGGGGGACTCTCGATGTCCATATACCATAGCAGGAGATCATTGGATCACCAGCTACAGCCAGGTACTCTAGATGTTCCAGATCATATGGCATCCATATAAACTGAGTTGGGAGCATCTGATCCAACATCATTCTAAAAATACAAAGAACATGTGCACCAGTCTCGATGAAGGTGACATGGTTGGTCCACCTGTGATGTGTTATTATTTATTATATAATAAACTAAATACAACAATAAATATAAGGATTAAATACAAAAACACCCCAGTACTATGAACTTTGTATCATATACCCCCATGTATTACACATAAATACAAAACAACCCCTCACATTACACTTTTTCCAATATATGATGAAACTACCACTACAAAAAAAAAACGTTTTATGTGACGAAAAAAAAAATGTCACCACAACACAAAATATCGTCACATAAAAGCTCTGGTGACGAACGATTTCGTCACAGCGGTCGTCGCGTAAGCCCTGTCGCGAAAGGTATAATGCGACAAAATTGTAGTTTCGTCACATTACCTAGCGACAAAAATTCATTTGTCACAAGAAATTTTATTGTCGCGACGAATTATTCGTCGCCTAATCACAATAATTTCGTCACAAAAGATGAAAATCGTCACAAGAAAGATTTTTTCACTTACTTCTTGTGACGAATTAATTTGTCTCATTAATTACAAAAGCTATTATGACAACAATTTCGTCCCAAAAGGTTATAATATTCTGTCATATTATACATACTGCTTTTCAGATTATTTGATCATAACAATATAAAATTACCAAACTAATATACAAAATTAATAGAATTCAATTTCATTGAACTACAAATGGATTCTTAAACACAAAACTAATATTATATATCATTTTCGAGTTTACATTTCAAAAACTACAAATAATGAATAAACTGTATCGAACATTGAACTGCGTAACTAATTCAAGATAATATCAAAAAGTATGTTGAATTTGCCCATAGGACAAAAAACTATCTAAACAAGAACTAACTTCACCATCAACCTTCAGAATACATTATCGACGAATAACTTCCTTCTTCAAAAACTTGAAAAACTGGTACAACTTCATTCTGCATAAACAATACATATAAAATATTAAATTCAATGTGAAAGGTATACTCAAACTAACTTGAAGAAGCTATAAAATGAAAGACATTTAAGACGTTAACTGGATATCAATTTTTTAACTAAAAAGAGAAGAAAAAAAAAACACTTTGTTAAGGTGAAACTGACCAAAACATGGTCAATAGATCATACAAAAATTGCCAAAGATGCAAACAGATGAAGAACTCAATTGCCATAAAAGCCCAGAGAAAGTCCTCTCAAGAACATAAGTTAGAACATATAAATAAACACGAGTTAATATAAAATACGTAAAACAAGTCCATAAAAAGGCAGCAAGTCCATAAAAAGGACTGTTTAGATTGGACATGAACAAAAATAAACTAGAAACCCCTTGCATCTAAAAAGTTCCAACACCACGTTGAAATCCCATTTTATATGAATCGCCTCCTAACGTCCATACAAAAATTCAATAACATATGAGGCAGCTTGCTAATCTATGTATTCATTTCAATTTTCAACATGCGACTACAATTCAAACTAAGAATTTTATTCAATTTGCAGCATTGAAGAAAGGCAGGTTTACATAACTCATTTTATTTTGCTGTAAAAATTATTAATGAGTGTTATAATCGTAAAAACGAGAAAAATATACCTCTTATTGAATTTCAAGATAGCTTGGCTTCTCTCTTCTGTAATTTTAGAAGGTCAAGAAAGTAAAGAGAAATCTTTTATAGTGGCTTTTTCATCCTCCCATCAGTGTCGTTCCAGATTAAACCTTGAGCTTTGAGATGATATCAATTTGCTTTTAATGGCACTTGCACTTCTTAACTGAAAACAAGAAACCTGAGATACATGCTCATAAACAGATTGTGTATAAATAATTTGTGTTCAATTTTAACTATTAATAGTCTATCATATAATGAATTATTTGAGTTTTTGTCCGTTATGTAGTAATCTACGACATTCATCAACAATTCAATTCTCTCCCAACTTCCTTTTCTTTACATGAGCAACAAATCTTAAACTTAGTGTCATTTATCAAATTACCTGCAATATATGTATAATTTCGGAAGTGGTAGAACCTACTTTGTAGCATTCCTCTGAACCACTAGATTGAGACCTCAAACCTGAAAATTAAGACACAATTCTTGTATTACGATTAGCTACAAACTAGCAATCATAGGCATCCTAAGTAACCTAAAGCAACTCAAATTCAATGATAAACCATCATAAACAACACAACATTTGTCGAGTGACCAACAAATAGTAACACTACAAGCCGAATTAATATGATATGTGTATATCAAGTGCAATAATACCTCGGCATTTTCAAATGACATAAAAATCAGATGTACGTACTGTAGATTTGCAATGTCCTCACAACCTGAAATAATTATATCAATGGATTTCTTTTCGACCTAGACCTGGACCTGGACCAGAACCAGGTTCATCCCTCTGCAAATTAAAAACTAGCAAATTGCATAATTATGAAAAGAGTACGGATAAGAAATCAGGAGAAGAACATACTCGGAAGATCCAACATGACTGGTTGATGATACACTCGTTGCTCCATTTGAATTTGGTGAAGTGGGGGCAATAGCAAAAGTCGATCCACCAAAACCGTTTTGGAGACCAACAGCCACTGTAGCTGAATGAGAAGACGGCATACCACCAGATCCAACCAGCTGCTTCAGATTCCAACGGTTTTCCTTATACTACACAAAGTACTCGAATATCAAGAAAATATTAAATCATAGTTTCAATCTTCAAGGATGTCAAAATTCAGAGTTCTCTAGCCTATTCAGCATTTATTTGTATATTTTACTAGTTTACTTGTTCTTAGCTAAGCATCAGAAACCAAAATTCAACAACAAAGTATCAATTAATTAATTAATAAATGGGAAACAACTTCCAGTAAAATGATCGAACACCTGGTGTGCGACATTGCTATAAATTTGTAATACGCAATTTCATAAAATATAATAGAATTCCAAACATCAGAAAACCTTGACATAGAATAATATAAACCTTTACTTTAATTTTGAGAATTAATTTGGCCCTTTTCTACAAAGCCCTAATATTCTATTCAAGGGGAGAGGGAAATCGACAAACATGGAGGGAGGGAGAAAGAGAAGTTAGATACCATACCTAAATCGAACAAGATCATGGTGGTGGCGGAGGTGTGAGAGAGGGCTGACGGTGCGGCGATTCCGTACCTAAAAACTCAACTTAATTCCAAACATCAAAAAACCTTCCCATTAAATCATATAACGGTTTAATTTAATTTTGAGATGAAGAAACTAATTTTGGACCTTTTCAACAAAAGCCCTATCATTCGATTGAAGGAAGGGAGAGGGAAATCGACAAAGATAGAGAGAGGGAGAGAATGGGAGAAGGGGAGAGAGAGAAGTTAGATACCGTACCAGAATCGAAACAAGGGAATGGTGGTGGCGGAGGCGTGCCGGAGGGTTGACGGTGTGGCGATTCACACGAGAACAGAAGATGATGGAAGATGGTGGAAAGAGAAGAAAATGAGAGTGAAGTAGAAAAAAGTTCGTTCAGGCAGAAAAAAGGGGCGGTATTATGAATGAAATAAAATGTATAGATGCCTCTTTTCTAGTGACGAAATTTATTTTGTCAAGAAAAAAACAAGATTATGACGAAATATTTTGTCATTAGAAAATTAGATGTTGTCGCAAAACAGGGCACGTCAATGGTCAAAACAACCTCAACTATTTTTAGTGACGTTTTTTTATTGTTGTCGCATAAAATAGACTTCACGTGACGAAATTAATTTTCGTCACATCAAATTTTCATTTATGTGACAAAATTGAGTTTCGTCGTAAGATCCTCATGCAAATGTGACGAAATTGTTTTTCGTCACAAGAAATTGTCACATAAAACACTTTTTTTTGTAGTGTACCCATACTCAATCATATATATATATATATATATATATATATATATATATATATATATATATATATATATATATATATATATATTGAGCTTTTTTCTACTATATATTTTACCATTTTTAGTCAATTTTACGTGGAAAATTTTGGTATTTATATTTTTTTTTCTCCAAAACGTCAAATTGCTTAGTTTTTTTAATTTTCTGGATAAAACCTTTTATTTTTGTCATTTTGAGTTTCTTCATTTTTTTTCATAAATGTCTTCCGGTGGTTCAAACATCCTAAGATTACAAACATCTTTACAATCCTATTATTTGTTGAGAATTTGACCTACCGGAAGATATTTAAGAAAAAAATGAAGAAATTCAAAATGACAAAAATAAAAGGTTTTATTTAGAAAATTAAAAAAAAAATCTAAGTAATTAAATGTTATGAAGAAAAAAAAAATATCAAAATTTCCCAAATAAAATTGACCGAAAATGTTAAAACATATAGTGGAAAATAGCTCAAACAAACCCATAGACTTATAGGCACAAAAAATTTAACAAAAAAATTTGTAATAACACTTGAAACCATTACCATGCAACATAAGGTGGTACGGGAAACTCATAACCCGCGTACTCAAGTATTGTGCCCCACTTTTCCAAAGTAGGTATGGGTCTCAATGTAGGAATCCGCATCCATGCCCATATCTGTTAAACAATACAAGAGTAGAAAATTCTTATAATATGAATTGCAAATTAAATTTATTAATGAAATAAATTATATAAATAATTCTTATTTTACCTGTAATAATTGAAGAGGACCACTGATTTCTTTTACAAAAGTCTTAGATGGTTTGCATAACTCGTGGTAGAGGACCGATAGAGTACAACTACCCAGCTATATGTACTGACAACATCAAGATCCTTTAAATGTCTCAAATACATCAATGGAATAAAGTCGCCGGTGTGGTCGGGACCCATAATCCCCCATACTATGAGAAAAGCAATCCCTCGAGTGTAACGAGTAAGATGTGCATATGTACTATTATCAAGAACGGGATTATTGATTAAATATTCGGTAAGGGCTTCGATGCTCAACATTGATTATTTTATCTTTGATAAATCCGGTGTAAATCCCAGCCATGTTATACAATACTGCTGCCACTCACGAGTCCTACGATGAATATCAACTCCTATGATCGGACGTCCATCAACCGGTAGTCTGTATATCAACGTGTTGGTTGTAATACCTACACGCAAGTGCACGTATCGTACAAGTAATATAGTGGACAATTAGGTCCGGATATCGAACCCACAGGCAATATTTAATTACTTAATCCTAGACGCTAAATTCTAGCAATTATTATCAAGCCCACCCTACATAGTTGAATTTTGAGAGAATTAACTAAATTAAACTAAATTAAAAAGCAAATTAAAAAGACAATAGCACGAAAGCAATTAAAAACGAAGGTTTAATCAGAGTAAACAAGCCTAGGATTTTATTCTTCCCCCTATGTAATTAGTATTCCCCCAATTCCTTCAAGTATGCAAGTATTAACCGGGATTATTAACCTGAGATGTTAAAATAATCATAACCCGCTTCCGCGTGTATTACGATTCTAATACTCTAGATTCAATTACTATATTCCTATGCAATTAATTCTAGAACACAACATTAAGCATAAATCTCAATAATGGCTACCTAAGAGATTAACTATATTCCTATGTTAATACCCACAAAGGCTCTTCTACCACATTTCTAATTATTAACCCGATCTTCCGATTCATGCGATTAACAATAACATAAAAGCACATAAGTTGATCAAGTTCATGCACTTAATAAAACAAGTAGAAGAAATAATCCGGAATTAAAACTTGCATAAAATCATAGAATTGGGTTCATAAATCCCACATAGGGTTCCAAATAAAATCCTAGAAAAAGAAAATTAGCTACTCGTAGTTCTTATGATAAATAAAATAAAATAATTAAATTAAATAAGATAAACTATGCTTGAATCTTCGTTGATATTCTTTGCTCTTGACTTTGCGTCCAAAAAGATGGATCGCTAATTGTGTGCTTGACTTGGTCTTATATAGGGTGAAGAACTTGGGGAAGAAGGCAGTTTCCTTGTGCAATTAAAATTCCTTTACTGCGCAACTTCGGAGTCTCGGACGGGGGTCCCACAATTTGCACTAAAACTGGGACGGGGGTCCGAGCTTTAAATCTTCAGAATTTTGATATTTTCACTTTTGACCCATATTTTCGCCAAAATTGCAGTTTTGACCCCACACTTTTCCAATTCTTCAATTTGTACCTAAAATACAATAAATCAACTTTTTAAGCACCAATTATCGTTAAAACACACCAAAAGCTCAAATAAAAAGGTACGATAAAGTGTAAAAATATACACTTAACACACCCCCAAACTTGAACTTTTGCTTGTCCTCAAGCAAAATCTACCAATAAGCAAATAACTCAACGATAACATCTCATCACATAGATCAATGATCAACTTCACGTTTTCAGAACTTGTAATTATAATGACAATTCTTAGGCATTCGCAAGCTCAAAATTCAACAACACTTAGTCACTCACCATTACCAAAAACCACAATTCATACAATTGCTTCAAGCATCCAATATTTGCAAATTAAAGATAGAAAGAATTTATACTTACATGCATATGCTTGACTCCAAATACTCACCAAATTATTCTACTCTACTAATATCGAACATTAAGCTATTGGGATCATTGGGGCTTTGTGGCTTTCAATTGTTAGGCTCTTTTGGTTCGAGGTAGGAAATATGGGTATATGTGGCTATTCTTCTTGAATTTAGGTGATTACGCCAAAATTTGAAAGATAGGCGTTTGAAACAATGAATTCACCTCTACGGAATTTAATAAACTCGGTTCTCAAAAGTTCAAAAGTCTCCACTTTTGCTTTTGAGGCAATGGATCGAGTTTTCAAAAATAATTCAACAACTAGTCCTTATTTCTCCCTTCTAGTCTCTTCTTCTTCTTCTTCTTTTTTTTTTTTTTTTTTTTTTTTATATATATATATAATATATATAGAAACATAGATATTTGTCTTCTTTTTTTTTTCTTTTCTCGTGTTTTTTATTTCTTTTTCGAAGAAGAAGAAGGACCTTATAAAAATTTTCGACCGAACTCCAAGGGGTAATTTTTCAAGAATCTCCACCTATTCTACCTTACACATTGGCTAAAAGAAAGAACACCTTTTCTCCGAGGCTCAAATCAAGGTTCTAAGGATAATTTTGATAAAAAGGTCGGCTTGAAAGGCTCAAACGGTTCAAATTAAAGAAGGCACAAATCATATCCCAAAATCACTCACTACTCAATACTTCGTATCATAAATTTCCTAAGGTGAGTTCTAAAACCGAACATAGCATGATCTAGCACAAATAAATTCCAAATTTAAAATATAAAACATTCAACCAAAGCAATGCACAAAATGTGATTCCTAGCAATAATTCGCTTCTAAGTCCCGTTGAATCGACAGCTAAACAAACATCAAATCATTATCACACAAAACAAGCAATCTCATCATCAAACATCATCGATGCATTCGACTCAAGCAATTTTTTTTTTTTAATATTCCGGAAAAACGAGAAAAACAATAAAAACGAATAAAACCTAATGCATGCAAACTAAAACAAATAAGCACAAAAATAACATATTTTTCACCCCCAAACTTAAAATTTTCGTTGCCCTCAACGAAATTAGCACAAAGTTTAAGGATAGAAAACACCTGATTTAGTCGGAGTCGATGTGATCGGGGTGCTCCTCCCTAGCTCTCTCATGCTCCTCATCATCGGAAAGCTCTCTCGCTCCATCTTCATTCGGAATCGTCGATCGGCACGGGAGCTTGAGGCTTCGGGGTCATCTCGGGCATGAGGAGCGGCTTTGGAAGAGGAATCGTCGTTTTGGTGGCACTTTTCTTGCCTTTTCCTTTGCCTTTAGAAGATGAAGCTTCACTCGTGCGGCTTCTTTAGTTGGACAAGAAAGTTGGGAGAGAGGTTGGAATAGATTCGGTAAGAATTGGTTGACAATCGAACTCAAAATTTGGTTGGAGCAAATTATCGAACACCTTGTGGGCGTGCCTTGAAAGAGTAGATTTTGGAGAATTTGGTTTGATTCTCTAGCTTCCTTTTGTGTGTGAGAGTTTGAGAGAAGGAAAGAGGAGGGTTTAGGAAATAATGGGGGAAAAAATCTAATTTTTTAAAGTTAAAACGGCCTAAAAATAGTCGGACGGCCGTCCCGGTTTTTGTGCTGATTTTCGGACGGCCGTCCGAGATGTTTCTCTCGCTACTGGTTTTGGGACGGCCGTCACACAAATTAGGCATGTTTTGGGACGGCCGTCCCATATGTTGTGATGCTCGATTGTGCCTTCAGTTTCCCGGACGGCCGTCTGGGATTTTGCTTGCAATTTCGGACGGCCGTCTGGACCCCCTGACCATGTTTTCGACCCTGAAAATTAAAATTCAAATAAATTAATTAGAATGCATGCCTATGAAAATAAAAACGAAACGAAAAATTAAAGAAAACTACGAAAAACAATAAAGCTCGGGTTGCCTCCCGAGAAGCGCTAAGTTTAAAGTCTTCAGCCGGACGTTGCTTCCTTATTTTCAAGCAAAAGTGACCGAAGTCACTTGGCAATCTTCACTCGCTTCCCAATACGGTTTGAGCCGGCTCCGTTTCACGTTGAACGTACGATTTGAATCTCGCTCCTTTATTTTGACCACCTCGTGAGGAAGAAATTCTTGGACAATACACGGCCGCGACCACTTTGATTTGCGCTTCCTTGGAAATAACCAACGACGGAATTTGCACAATAACACCAATTGTCCTTTGTGCAATTCCTTTTTGATTTTCTCCTTACGACCACAATAGCTTGACTCATCCTTCTCTCGTGACTTGCTCGAGTCTTTGGGTGGCAACATCTTCCTTGCATTCTCATCGTCGTTAAGATCTCGACTCGTATGACTTTCTCTCGGAGGAGTTGAAATTGAGTCCATGAAGTAAACTTGCTCCTTCCGATTCTTGTTTCCGCCATCATCCCCTGCACTCAAAAATGTTTCCCATTGTCCAAGATCAAAACATCAAACTTTTCATTATTTGTAAAATCCATAAGCTCAATAGCAAAACAATCATTATTATCACATGGATTTTTATTAGCACTAAAAATATTGAATTTGATTGTTTGATCATGCACAGTCATTGTAAGATCACCACTAGCACAATCAAATAGCGTTTTCGACGTGGCTAAAAACGGTCTCCCTACGATAAGAGGTATCTCCCTATCCTCATCTATATCAAGTATAACGAAATCGTCAGGGAAGATAAATTTATTGACTTTCACTAGCACATTCTCTAAAATACCTTTTGGGTAAACTAAAGATCTATCGGCTAATTGAAGAGTTATAGCCGTCGGTTCAATTTCTCCTAACCCAAGATTTTTAAAAGTAGAGTACGGCATAAGATTAATGCTAGCACCTAAATCAATGAGCGATCTAAATTTTTTACCTCCTATAGTACAAGGAATAGTAAACTTACCTGGATCGCCGAGTTTTTATGGAAGAGGCCGAGTAAGAATTGCACTAATTTGCTCCGTGAGTTGGATCATCTCGTTCCCTTGAAATTTCTTACTTTTCTTCACGAGGTCCTTGAGGAACTTCACCCACTTTGGCATCTTTTGAAGTGCTTCAATGAAAGGAATATTTATGCGAATTTCCTTCAACTTGTCCAAAAATCTTTGATATTCGGCATCGAGCTTCTTCTTTATAAACTTTTGAGGATAAGGAATTGGAGGGACTTGTGAAGGCATTGTTGATGGTGGCTCTTCATGAGTTGATTCTTTTTCCTCATTCACTTTCGGCTTTTCGATTACCGTGTTTCTCTTCTCTTTTCGTGGGGCTTCCTCCAATTGCTTGCCGTTCTTCAAGTTGACTGCTTGGCACGTCTCGACCTCGATCTTTTTCGTTAGCAATCTTTGTGGATATGGTATTGGCTCGACCCATTCAGCTACAGTGACTTGCGGCTTGACTTGAATTTCTTCCTTTTTCTTGATCTTGAAATCGATAGCTTGGCACGTCTCGAACTTTTGCTTTCGAGGATCTTCCGTATTCGATGGCAATGCTCCCGGCGGGCGTTTCTCTTTATTCACAACGAATTGAGCGAATTGATTCTCCAAATTCCGCAGCGAGGCTTGGGTAGCGGTCATGAATTGGGCAAGAATCTCCTCCGTGTTTGATTTTTGGGCCGGTGGATTGTTGCCTTGAAAACTTTGTTGAGGAGGGGCTTGATTTTGGAATTGACCTTGAGGTCTTTGATATCCTTGGCCTTGTTGATTTCCTCCATATTGCCCTTGTGATCTCCACCCTTGATTTTGAAATTGGCGAGGCGCGTTATTGACGTAGTTGAGCGATTCCACATCTTGTTGGCATTGGAG